>NW_008676293.1:0-18746 GCF_000695815.1 Acanthisitta chloris
GAACAAACTCATATGCAATCTTTTACATAGGTAGGTGACATATGTTGGTCTTCTCTTGTCAGCCATTGCCATTGCACCAGCATTGAGGACTGCTGGATTGTTCAACAGTGCTGCTTAAATCTGCTTTGGAAAGAAAGAAAGCAGCAGTTCTCTGTAAATATGTAAATATGCTTTACCTAAGGGTTCTGCCAGTTTCATCCAAATAAAGAGATTTTAGATGTCTCGTCTGGGATCCAGTCCTTGGATCTTGAATGGCAGCAGTTTGACAGAATCTTAAGCACTTAAGGAGTTTGCCAATTCTTGTTGACCAGAATAGCTTCTCAGTCTGTAGTCTATGGGCAGACACACACAAGGATGGAATCATTTGGTCAGCAGCCAGCAGAAAGCAGTTCTACAGACGGCATATGCAACCCCTTATTTTCTTATACTTTGGCATTTTCAAATACAAAAATTGCTGCACTTCTGACTATGTACATTGTCATAGTTTTGTTGAAACAGTGATCTTCATAAAACGGATCTGTTTTGTTGTTACTTGTGGAGGTGGCAGGGAGAGGTACACTGTTTGTCACACCGTTGTGAAAGGATTATGAATAATGCTTGAGGGGGAGGAAGCCTAAAGACCTGTAGGTGAGAGCAGTACAGGGCAGTGTCAGAAATAGGACAAATAATTTTCATCAGTCAGCAAGACTTGGAGGGAACAAACTTTTTCAAATTCCCGGGAGGTCTTAGGTTGTTTCGTAATAACTTTTCTCCACCCTTGTTTGGCTTATTGTTGTTCCCAAGGGCTTGCTTAGGACGTCATCCTGAACACTGTTTGTGCTCAAAACATGTTTGTAAGGAGATGTTTGCACACGTAATGAACTGGGTGTGTACAACTACTGCATGTGTTTTGCTTTCTTAGCAACAAGGTATAGGTCGGCCAAGCGTATACCATGCGGTGGTGGTCATATTTCTAGAATTCTTTGCCTGGGGACTCCTGACAACTCCAATGCTAACAGTAAGTATTATTCATTATCTATTGTCTTGGTGGTAATGATAAATGTTAATCTGCTAGTTCCTAGGGGTTTGGGTTTTAATTTGTTTTGCATTTCCTGTTTATCTCATTACCTAAATTCCAGATGTCTTAGCATTCAATACTTTGCAGCAGTAGTATATTACAGTTGAGATTTGGCCTGAAAGATTAAAAGATAATGACAAATTAACAAAACACTGTACTACTCTTTAACTTGAATGTGCCTTTTACGGTAACATCAGTTTAATTTATTGAAAATATCTGGAAATTCTGGGTTTTTTTAAGACTTCATAGTTCAACTTAACTTCCAGTTGTAACAATTGAATAAACTATGTAAACCATAGTTAACCATGTGCACTCTCGTGGTCTGGCTGTTTTGCCAGCATGTAGCTCAATATATGATGCAAAGGCATTCGTGTAAGTAATGGATTTCATAAGTATTTAATGTGTTCTGGAATTAGGTTCTTTTGCAGATGAACAGATAATTTGGGTGTTTGATAATAAAATGTGAAGTGTTTCATCTGAAAACATGGATGTTATTTGTTGAAATTGGGCCTGCCTGAGAGAAATCATCAGAAGTGTTACTTGGCTGGGTTTATGTCAGTTAATATCTGAGAATACTTTGAAAATATGGCAAACAAAGTTTTGTGGGATTGAAAGATTTTGGAGTTAATTATTTTCCACCCCTAAACTCCTCCAAACTATGTGGATTCCAAGTCCATATAAACAATTAAGAGGTTTCCATAAAGCAGGTGTCTCACTAAATGACCATCCTGTAATGCTGTCTTGCCCATGTCGAAATACAGGGGAGTTTACTGAGTGGTCCTTCTTGCTTCTTTTTTTTAAATTTGCTTTTATACTTAACCAATGTGCTCAACTTCAGCTTGCCCAAGATTGGCACTTCTCATTTAAAGGGATAAATGTAAAAATTATAATTCTTACACGGTCTGCAAAAAACCACCCACTTTAGTAACACTGTATGTTGGGTGGGTTCTTCAATACTTCCCCAGTATTGTACTCCAGTTGAAATAGTTCCATAGGTGAGAGTGTGCTCTTTATTTGTAATAAACTTTGCATGCGCTGACGTGCGTTGCTGTATGGTTCAAATAATTTCAAGTCTAGTTTGATACTTTGCACCCTTCTGTCTTGTGACGTGCTTGTGGTAACTTACATTGGCCTACTTATCAGCCAGCAGTACTGGAAGTCATGTAGAGATTTTTTATGAGCAGGGTTCAGCCTTCGAACTGCCAGCTGCTCACTTTTGCTCAAGCAGGTTTTTCTGATAGGAAGGGCATAAATGGAACTTTCTGGCCTTTTGATCCAAGCTCACAGTCACTCAAATTTTTTGTGGTTTTGCCATGATTGTTCAGGTCATTGTCATCATTCAATGTGATTAAAATGTTGTCCATTCTAAAAATAAGTTATATGTATTCTAAAAATAAATTTTGTGTATTCTGTGGTAGCTGAGATTATTTAAAGTTCATTTTTTAAATTACTTTTTCACTTCTTTTGACATCTGTCAGCAAAGCTGTACTGTTTGTTACATAACACTATACTTGCAGAAGAAAAGATTGTGAAATGTTTATTACAAGGGCTATTTTGGTCACAGACTGCCCAAAGCTTATGCTCATTACTTTTATGTATGGACTTGTAAGCCAATGTTAGTAAATCACCACAAGCAATATTAATGACTTAATGGCGTATTCTGTCTTGAATGTAATTCTTTTGGAATATGTATTTCTGTTGATAGAACTTCAGTAAAGTAGTTCTGTCTACCAGTTTGCCAAATTGCATTTTTCTTGTCTATAAAGTAACAGAAATTAATCTCAAAAGCATTAAGCAGTATTAGCAGAGTTGCCTCCCAGAAAAAAGTACTAGAAAACACTTCAGAAAAAGATAATTAGATTTGACTCTGTGAGCTGCCTGTACATTCTATTATGTGGGGTTTTTTAAACTTAGAAGTCATCTGCTTTTAGATCTCTGATTTGAGCCCTGACATTTTTTTCCTCTGTTCACATCGTAAGATCAGTGGTCTAACAGATGAAAAATTGCTTTGCATATCTAAACAGCAGATGATGCCAATAGGGAACAGGGGTGTAAGTAATCAGTATTATCTAACCAGTAGTTAGCATGAGAGCTACTAGCTGTATTAAACCTATGATTTGAGGATCTCTGTCATCCTTGAAAAATGATGCTGATACTTTCCTAGTGATACTAAAGTATTCTGTTTCTTCAAGCTGATGATTTTCTCAGTATGCATATAAGTAATTTTTGTAGTTGGTGGCACTTGTCTATAAATGACAAGAGCAAATGAGTTTGAATTTTGTGTGCATACATGCTATGATCATTGCAATAACGTTTTTGAATTGACACGGTAGCACCTGTGAGACCCTTTAACTCTTGCATATTTATGGTAAATCTGTTTAGTGTAGATTAACGTGCTTGCCCTTGAGTTAAGACTGCTGGTCTTTACCTTAAATGAATTCATAGCTGTTATTTAAACACTCAGTACTGTTGCTAGTGTTTATAAGCATCTACTTGTTCATGACAAGTGTTTCTAAGTGTATGACTGTGGAATAGCTTCAGTTTGCTCAGTTGTGAATGTAGCACTATTTTTTCCTTGTCAGTGTAAGTCAGCTGAATCTCATTTTCACTCCTAAATATTAAGTGTTTGAGTCAACCTTTTAAAGTAATTAGCTATATAAAAAATATGCAATTTGTATCACATGGAGATGCTTTTTGTTTACATTTATCCTCTTTTTGAGCAGAGTATTCCAAACCAAGTTACCTCTGCATTACAGTCTGTGCCAGCAGAGTAATTTATGCCAATAAATTGATATTAAACCATGTCAATATTTTCTTGGGAAGACAAATAAGAGTGATAAAATACGTTTTATGGGATTTTAAAAAAGGTTTTTTTTTTAAATTTTATTTTGGGATGACGCAGTTTTTTAAAGAGTTTCCAATAGAGCTATCCTGTTTTACAAATCAAATTTAAACTTGGAGTCAAATTTGTCCTGTCTCTCCTGTTTCAAATAATGCATTATTTTTTCCCCATCAGGTCTTACATGAAACATTTGCCCATCATACATTCTTGATTAATGGTCTTATTCAAGGTGTTAAGGTAAGATTTTTCAAAACCTCTGACCTAATTATTCTGTGTGTTCTTGTATTTTGACTTGTCTCACCCACATTCTCTGTAATAACATACAAACCCCTGAGAATGTAGTTGATTCTTAAATAATTTTTACATTGTAGTGGTTTTTCTTGGGCTCAGTCCCAGTTTTATTCCTAAGTGGTAGCATCTTGAAACATGTGGAATGTTTCCCAGATGTTTAAATTCCTGTCATTTGAATAGGTAGCTCTTCTAGCTTGTGCAATTTTGATAAGGATCTTTCTGAGAATAGAGCTAGGTTTTCAATGTCTGCTTCCTAATGTTAGATGATTTATATCAGAAACAGATTAATGCAGCTGTGTTGATACCATTGAGATTAAAAATGAAGCACTTAAACACTGTGATTTTGTCTAAGATGTGGCATAAAAGGTAATTTCCATCAGGGTTGTTTTTCTTTCTCCTTGTCCTCCACCTTTTTTTTTTTTTTTAATTAACTTTTGGACATTCTGTGATAGTTAAGATATTCAGAGCAGCTCATAGCTTACTATTATCACTGCATTCACATGGTGGCCATGCCGGATTGTTGCCACAAGAAAAAAGCTTGCCCGAGTTTTGCTAGCATAACTGAAACTTCAAAGTCTCTTCTTTGCTAATTGACGTACTGAGAGGCTTCAAAGCCTTTGCTGTAACTTATGACTAAGTTAATTTATGACACCCCAAGAATGATTTGTCTTTATATTCTGTAACAAATCTAAAGGATTGCTTTTTGTTCTAAGAACATGACATCTTTAGGATTGACTTGCTGTTTTTCATGATAGATTGGCAGAACACCATGCCTTTGGGATATTGGTGTGTCTCAAACTGAAAGAGGAAGTTAACTTTTCATTGTCCTCTTAGAAAAACAAAATTCATGTTCCTCTTGCTGTTTTCTTTGAACTCTTCAATCACAGTCCAGTGTAGCTATGTGTATCACCTAAAAGTAATAAATGGAGGGTTCCATGTAATTCCACAGAGCATATCTGTAGCAAAGTGCCTTAATGTCATGGTCTAAGCCTTTGTCTTGCTGTAACAGATGTAACAAACAGAGGAGCATAGATCAGAGTGAGCTTGTACTTCAGTATCCAATTTCTTGTTTAAAATTCTGTTTATGTAACATGAGAAGTGTTTTTGGTGACAGCAAAACATGTTAGTTCATATGCTACTGAAATCTGATTCTAAGAAGCAGAAACATTATTTTCAGCCAAGGCACCTAACTTTCCTAGGATCTGGTGGTCTGACTTTACAGCTGTTGCTCTGGGTTTACTTACTGAAAACACTGAGGTCAAGGATTTGGCAGAATCTAGTAGAATTCAGTAGAGCAGTCTGTACACGTGTACAGTGTGTACAGAGACACCTATGTTGAAAGTGGCTGTGTTTGAACAGCACAGGTTAGCCCAGATTAGCCAGAGTAGACTTAGAGTGTATTGAAGTGCTTGCAGTACCATGCATGCACTTATGTTTGGATCTATGACAGAGATGGACTGATGAGTGAAGAATATACTAATTAGGAGGAAGATGCATCTGTTCCACAGTTAACAAACCTGTGAAAAACCTTTACTTACTTTAATTCTTCTGTGCAATACAGAACAGATTTGAGGCCTTCTGTGTATTACAGAACAGATTTTAGGACTTCACGAAATGCTGGGAAGTTCAGAATTTGATCCTTAGTAATTTTTTTCTTTGTTTACTGTACATTTGACTCCCACCTTTGCCACTGGTGTCCCACAGTCTCAAGTTGTCAAGCTTCCTCAGCTGGTCCTTGCAGTTCTTGCAGTGTACAGATATACTGTACACAATAAATAGTGTAAAGCAATAAGTGTTCTGTTAAATTTGTTTCAGAGAGCAGTTATGTTATTCAAAACTCTCTCTTAGAACAGGATTAGAGGGGAGCTTGGGTTTGAAATGTAACGGTAAGCCTCCTGATAGAGGCGAAGATGTCCTTTGTGAAACTAGATTGTATTTTGAAGATTTTAAAGAAGCTTTTTCAGTCTGTAGTATTTCTTGATCTTGAAAAAATGTGTGCCATGTCTTTTTTTTTAATGCACTCTAATAGATTTCAAATACAAATTATCAGAATCACAGAAGACTAGACTGTAGAATAAATTTTGTATGTTTCCAGCTATTTACAACTTTGTGTTTAATTTCAAATCAATTTTCAATTTTAGTCCTTTCTTATATTGTGGTTAAAGTGAGCCTTGGAAATGTAGATAAAGTCATGTTAATTGTTTTTCTTCTGTCACAGGGGTTTTTGTCCTTTCTCAGTGCTCCCCTAATAGGTGCTCTCTCAGATGCATGGGGAAGGAAATCGTTTCTTCTTCTTACAGTTTTCTTCACATGTGTCCCAATTCCATTAATGAGAATAAGCCCATGGTAAGTGGTGCAGACTGCAGTAGGAAGCTTGTCAGTAGAGCAGAAATTCAATTAGAGTAGTTTGGGAAAATGAGAGAGGGACAATAGGACAACAAGAAAGCAGCTTTTCCTTTCAAGACAAAGTTATATTATTCTGAAGCTTTTCTTTTTAAGAGGTGTTAAAACCTTGTATCCTAAAAGTAGAAATAATGGAATGTGATTTAAGCTCAGATGTTAATTATTTTGTTTTGATGACTAACAGTGCTGTAATAAACATGTTTTTAAACCTAAATGAACCTTACCATTTATTTGCCACTGAAAAGTATAATTGCTGTAATTGAGATCTTTTTACTCTTTGATTAGGGCTTTGAAACCAAGCCAATACCACTCAGTTAAGCTTTTACATTAACTGTGAAACTTGGAAGGATTACAAAAGAACATTGTGTACACTGAATGCATTCATAGTTCAGCTTCCAAAGCATTATATGTGATAGTTTATTCCTAACTGACTGAGAAAATTAGTTCTGAGATAGTTAGTTTGTTTTTCATAATTTTAACTTGAGAGTGCAAATATATACAGGTACTATGTCCTGGAGGGGCCACCTCTTATTTTAGGGTGATGTAAAGTAAACAGAAGAGTATGTAAACTAAAATGCTGTTTACTAATATTTAATGAGACTGCACAATCATTCGTTCCCAGTAAAGCTCTATGTTAGTTCTTGAGGAATGGTTCTCTTAAGCTTAAATACAAATTTGCTAATTAGTAAGTGAAAAAACAAGAGATCTTTGCTTAAACTTTAATTGTTACCTTCGTATCATTAGGTGGTACTTCGCTATGATTGCAGTATCTGGGATCTTTTCAGCCACCTTTTCTGTAATATTTGCCTACGTAGCTGATGTAACACAAGAACATGAAAGAATCACAGCCTATGGACTGGTAAGTTGTGCTAAACCTGGAATTACAACCTTCATATTGAACTTGTGTTTTGATGCCCAGATTGTTTCGTGATTAATGCAGTGAGGTTGACAAAAGAATGTGAACTATGTCTCAGGACACTGGATTAGAGTTCAGGCAGTGAACAGAGTGCTGTGTGCAGGATAAAAATTTGACAGCTTGGAGGGCATGTGTAAGAAAACAAGCAAAATGTGAAATGTTAAAGGCAATGCAAGTTCTTCAGTACTTCATCTAGCAATCTCCTCTGTCACCTGTAAATGGCACTTTGAGTTCATGTGACTTCCTTTTAATATAGAGTGGCTTTTTCTAGAGTCAGCACAGGCAGGAAGGGTGAAAGTACATAATGCAGTGTTTTTAGTAATTTACTCATGACCTTTCTTAATTAGCAAAAGACAAGGAAAATGGTTCAGCTGATACAAACTCGTCCTTCCAGTAGTAATAGAATTCCTGCTTAATTTGCTTTCCTAATATCGATATTGGTCTAGGTTTTGTAGGTCTGTTGGTAGATGCCATTAGTGTTTGAACGTCTTTTATCCCTTTATCCTCTGTCTGTCTGTTTTCACTATACAGATATTCATGGATTTGATTTTTGGCTGATTGTTGTCTGAGCTGTTCAGGATTCCCTTTATGTTTAGCCTTAGGGATGTATTATTACTTAAATGTTGTTTTAATAGATAAGAAAATAAAGGACTGAATTCTCTTGAACTTGTGTGTATTGTTGTAGCAGAGCACAAAACAGATTTAAACATTCTGAAATCCCACTGTATTTCTCCTACATATAAAGAGGCCCATAAGTATATTTGAAACACATATTTCTGTGCCTTCAAACGTTTTTTTCTTGACAGAGACAGCTTGATCTAAAATTCTGTGAAGTGATAGACAGAAGTGCAGGTGTTTTGCTGAGCTCTTCGTCTGTTTGTTTGTTATATCTTTTCCTTAGGAGTTTTTTTCTAAATTGGTATGAAGCTAAATTTCTAGCTTGTGTTCTTATTTGTTCTGGAAAGTAGTTATGTGGAGTGTTTTTATTTTGGGGACTGGAAAGGAGGAGTAATTAAAAACAAAAGAAACCCACCTTAGCTTTTTTCCTAACCTTTTTCTGATTATTTTTATAATGAAATTTATTTACAATGCTTGATTTTTCCTCATATTCTGCTGTGCATGAATATAGTATGTGGTCTGTTAGTAGCTGCATGTCACTACAGTGTAGTATGCTGCAATACAGTTCTTGTTGAAGCTGTTGTCAAAGTCATCATCATAGCTAATGATTTCCTGGTTTGCTGTTCTGTCCAGTGGTAGTTGTGTATTTAAAAGGCAAACTGTTAAGAAAGGCATTATGTATTATTCTGCGTATTACCCGGAGTGCTGAGGGCCAGGTTCACTTAAGCAGGCATTTAAATGTGCTGACAACTTTTTCAGGGAAATCTCTTCAAATTCGTAATTAGAAAAAAAACCCCAAGATTTTAGTCTACTTGAAAGTAAGACCCATTTCTCTTCGAGCCAAACCCACTCTTTGACTGCAAAGTCTGTCTAGTATGGTGTGCTTTGGAGGAAGTTGGAGAAACTATTTGTACCCATATTTGCAGTCATATGTGGTGCATGGTTTGTTGTGGGTTTTTTTGTTTTGTTTTGTTTTTGCCTGCATTTTGATAGTTGTGTTTTTTAAAACCACACATCTGGGGAGGGGTGGTGGTGTTGAGCAAGTTACTTCGTATTTCTGTAATGGCAGGATAAACACTTAAATGAGTTTGTAAACTATTCTTGTGCATAGGTATCTGCCACATTTGCAGCAAGTTTGGTAACTAGTCCTGCCATTGGAGCATACCTGTCTGCCAGCTATGGAGATAACCTGGTTGTATTAGTGGCCACGTTGGTGGCTGTTGTGGACATCTGCTTCATCCTGCTAGCTGTGCCAGAATCTCTGCCCGAAAAAATGAGACCTGCTTCATGGGGAGCTTGTATATCATGGGAACAGGCAGATCCTTTTGCAGTAAGTTGCACTTCAATAAGTAATTATGAAGTATTTGATGATTAATAAATAATAATGATTTATTGCATTTTGTAAGTTTGAGAAATCTTCAGCCTTATTGGTAGTTTGACTATTCAGTTCTCTGCTCTTGCCCCAAAAGATCTAGCTACACTGAAAACCAAAATCAAACCAAACTTTTTCAGATTAAATACATCTTGAATTGAAAACAGTATTTGGTGTGAAATCCCAAGGGAAAATTCTGTATTTTTCTAACTTAATCTATTTTATTGTAAGAGAAATGTTGAATTCTTACTCTGCAAAAGCTGATACTGTAAAATTTTCCATACTATCTATATGTTCGTATTTTTTGCAGTATCTCTACCCACGCTTGATTTCCAATTTCAGTTATATGTGATTTCATTTTAATACAGAATGGATCTGTAAAACCTGATTTTTCCACAGGCATATGTGGGAAGAGCTAACACATCTCATGTAGTCTTTGAACTCCCTTGTTCATTTATTCACACTTTATCAGTTACTATGTGTTACGCTGTGATATCTTAAGAGTGGAAAAGAGTGATTGAGATCTGTCCTGCTGGGAATCAGTTGTGAGTGTTGAGAGGCACGCTTGAAAGACTGCAATTACAGAATTTTTTTTACACATTTTATTTGTTTCTCAAGCAATTAATATCATGGATGAACAAGTATAAGAACTGTAGAAGAAAAAGTACTCTTAAGAATTTTGGAAAAGAAACTGTTGTAATGAGGCTTTGTAATTTGCTAGCATCATTCAAAACAGATTATTATGGAGATCAATTAGATGATGTTACTAACTTCTGTAAATATTATATGATGCTGTTTTTGGAGGATAAAATAATTCCTCATTGAACAGTAACTTCAAAAATCCAGTGGAAACTTTGCAGAAGAATAGGATACCACAAACTTTATGAGATTGTTTCTTACTTAACATTCAGCTTAATGGTTTCCATGTGTGATTTTTCTTTTTTTTTGCATGTATGCATAGATAAAAATGGATTTTTAAAAAACTGAATCTACCTTCTGCTTTCATTATGCTTTCATTTGATTTTGTATAAATGTTCCAATACTTGCTTTGTTCCTGTGTTCTACAGTCTCTGAAGAAGGTTAGAAAAGATTCTACAGTTCTCCCGATCTGCATTACAGTGTTTCTCTCCTATCTGCCTGAGGCTGGCCAGTATTCCAGTTTTTTCCTGTACTTGAGACAGGTGAATGTCAGTGTTTTCACATCTTATTAAGGATGTTTAAAGAAGTATTCCCTAAGATTTATTTCTTGTTGAGGACTCTGTTGAGACTTGTTTTTTTGTTGAAGACTTTGTTCAGAAACCTGCTTTCTGGCAAAACATAGCTTTAAAACTAGAGACATGGTATTCTGCTGAGCCGAGAACTGAATAACACTTGACTCCTGCGGCATAAACCCTGTGATAGCTTAAGCATGTGTTAACCTTAAGCAGACCTTTGTTCTCATCCAGTGCAGCAGTTTTTAGGTCTTGAGGTGGGATCTTGCTGATTGAAAAGCTGTTATGTTTATGAGAGGGATAGAGAGCTTCAGTTTCCAGATACATGACTTCCTCTTGTTTCCTTTTTAAGGCAGTTTTTTTTTTTTCTTCTGTAGTTTTCTTGGCAAGCAGTCGAGTTAAGGATTATTCTCAAAAGTGGACACTTCCTGTATGGATTTAGATTACAAGCAGGGATCAGTGTTTTCTTTGAAGAAGATCTCTGCTAGTTAATGCCCTCGTTTGTGTTTGGCATTTGTTTTACATGTTTTGTGTTTTCTACAGATTATAGGTTTTGGATCCACTAGCATTGCAGCATTTATAGCTGTGGTAGGCATTCTGTCCATAATAGCTCAGGTAAGCCTAATTCTTTATAGTGCTTTATTAAACAGTACAAATAATATTGATGTAGACTATTCTGGCTATTAAACTTGTCTTTAATCCTTTTATATACTCTTACATGCTATTGTATCCTTTCAAATACTGGACCTGGGTGTCAGAAAACAAAACTAAAGTTTGCTAAACTTGGATCAGTAAATCCAGTGGAACTCTGATTTAAATTATTAAAATGATGTGTAAAACGGGTTACTTATTGCAAGGCCTTCTGACAGGCATACGCATAATTTTAAGCAAAAGTCATGCTACGTGAAGCTATTCAGTTGTCTCTTGCTATCGAAGTTGCATACAAACAATGCCAGAATTGACCTGATTACTTTGGTTATTTAGGCCCAGCTTGGAGGCTGATGAGCTGTGAGGCTTTGGTATGTTTCTGTCATACCTCCTAATTGGCAACAGTGAGCCAGTTTTTGAACAGGTCCTTTACATCTGTTGAGAATCAAAGAGATTTTATGATGTGATCTTTGGTATTTTTGTGGATACAGTTGGTCTTCCTATTGTGATAACAAGAAGAGGAATGGCACATACAGTATGTTGTAACCTTGTTGCCATCCTTAGCAGAGTGAAGGTCTTAATGTTTTGACATAAGCAACACATTCATCAGTGTTTAGCAATTTTACTGGTGTCAATTGTGGCCTTCATTATTAATTCAGGTAATTATTTTTAATCCTTACTTTGTGGTTTGTTCTGATGTTGTTATATGCACTCATATATATCAGTCATACTTTATGCAGACCAGTATTTTTGTTAAAAATCTCTAAAATGGCTGCCCTTCTGATTTTTAATTTTCAGTGTTAAAATGAGACTGCTGTATGGATTTTTGAACTCTTTCAAGAGTGTAGCTAATTGAAATAATCTTTGCTTCCTAAATACTGATTTGTATTGGCATGTTGGATATCTTTGGAAAAGATAACACATGTATATAGAAATACTGTATTTTGCTATTTAGCATTCAAACTAGCTTTGTTAAAGAATGAGAAACCAGAAAGCTGGGAAGAGAGACAAGACGAGAGGAACTGTGCTATGCAGTGCTGTACTTTTGCTTCCTTTTCTGGCTTTCTAAAACAACTTCTGGACAAACCAATTTCTCTTGCAGACGGTGTTTCTCGGTATCTTGATGAGGTCTATAGGGAACAAAAATACAGTTCTCCTTGGCCTTGGCTTTCAGATCCTTCAGTTGGTTTGGTATGGTTTTGGATCCCAGCCTTGGTAAGCACACATTTTCATGTGTACATACCTGTTAAGGTTTTTTCCAAGAAATTCTACTATTTAGTTCTGTTGTCATGAGTATTTAAATGTTCTGTGAGTTAAACATTCTTATTTGAATTATCCTGCCAAAATTTGTTTTGTGTTTTGCAAATGTCATAGCAATGATAGAATTTTTTGTACATGTAGTATAAATTGCAGTCCAACAGCCCTTTTGAAAAGAGAGTCTTTACACCATTTTGGTCCACTGTTACATCTATGAAACTGGTTTAAAACTTTTCCTTAAACTCACAAGCTAGTAAGTAACATGCTCCCTCTGTCGAGTAATTCCACTAAATCCATTCTGCCAGTTAGGTACAGGGCCTATACTTTTTTGGTTTTTTAACATGTTCTCTTACTATATTTGGTCTTGGAAACTATCTAGAGCTTCTTTTGTTGGAAGAACTGTTTAATTAAAGACAGCTAGAACCAGAAGCTAGAACAGCCTCTTCTTTATCAAGTTTGTCCTCCTGACAGTGGTGAAAACTTACTTTTTCTCAGGGCACTTCCTATTGAGTTATGGAAGCTAGAGAAATGCCTCACTGAGACACTGAGGGAAGTTGTTCTTTTGTATAGTGTTTGGAGAGGGGAAGTCCATTTCACTCCCACTCTGGTCTTTTCCTCTGCTGTAATAGATAATGTAGAATCAAATCAAATGTGCCTCTGTTCCAGCAAGCTCAGGATAATTTGTGGGAAGGGCATAGGAAGAAGGGTCTAAACAGAAAATTTCCAGTCTTCAGGTATTTTAATAAGAGAATTTTGAAAGGACATTAAGCCTTAAATGAGGGTACATTTGCGGCCTTTTTACGGGTGTGGAGAGTAATTATATAGGTAGTCTCATTTTTAAGTCAAATTATGTGTTTAATACAGGATGATGTGGGCAGCAGGAGCTGTAGCAGCAATGTCAAGCATTACATTCCCAGCAATCAGCGCCCTGGTTTCACGAAATGCAGAGGCAGATCAACAAGGTGAGTATTGAATGAATTCCTGTTTGAGCATCAGGCTGCTTTCTCTGTCTGGAAACCAGAATAGTTATCGAGGTGTACTTTTCAAATATCCTGATGAATGATATTTTTGTTTGGTAGTAGCTGTGGAAATCTACCAACCAATGTGGAGAGGAAGGAGATGCACAAATATATCATACTTGCATTGCAAAATACATAGTTTCTGTCTGACCAGCTTCTTCTTTTCAAGTTTCCTGTAAAAGTACTATGAAAGCAACAAAAACTTTCTCTTGTTTTTCCTTTCTTCTTCATCAAAAGCAATATTATCTCAAGTAGACCATCAGGATTAATGTAACAATACCATCTTTTTAATAGAAACTGAACCCACATTTTACCAGATTAAAATTAATATATACAAGAAGCTTTATTGTTTGTGGAAAAGTTGGCCCTATTCAGATTTTCAAGGAATAGAGAAAGAAGCCTAAGTAACTAGCTGATCTGAGAAGACAGAAAATGTATTGGTTTTGATGTAGAGGAACACAGAGAGTCAGAAATAACTCCTCATGTAAAATGAAGTGAGAGAAGTCATCACAAAGTAAAACACTGGTGTGTAATAACTGAATTTAGTGTTCTCTTTAAAAAAAGATTATGTACATGTAAATTCTATCAGTCTTGCTTTAACATTCTACAACATGAAGTTGAGCAAGTGCAGTTAATATGGGAGGTATGAGGTATGAATTAGGTGCTATTCCGGGAGGCAGATTTTTACTGAATTTGAACGATGCGAAAGACTGTATTTTACAGGGTTTATTTTATTATTCCCCTCTCCTCCATTTTTTGTTTCTAAGAAAGACATGTAAATGATTTTTAAAGACTTGCTGTTTATGTTATGAAATGAATTGTTCAGTTAAGCTGACAGCCATTGAACTTTCATTTTACATACAGGAAAGTAGTGTTAATAGCTCAGGCATTCGACAGTTTCAGGAGTGAGGTTTTGCCACCTAGTGGCACGAAGATTTTGAACTTACATGTCAACCTATGAAGTAAAATCTTGGACAGCTATCTTTTTGGCATGTTTTCTTTCCTTCCATTTCACAAGTTACTGTCTTAAGGAAGCAGACACACAGACTATTAATGTTTTAAAAATAGCATTCTGTAGAACCTTAATATGCAAGTTAATAAAAAAACCTTTCTGCACTGTTGTCACAATCACTTAATGAAGTAGAAGCAGAAGCATAACTATAGCACTTTGATTAATTGAGCTTTCAAAAGAATCCAGTGTAAAATTGCAGCCAGTCAATTTGTGTGAATTTACTGCAATACACTTGAATTTACTGCCCAAATAAATTACTTGGTACTCAAACAAATCCTGGTTTTAGACTGCTGAGGGGAAGAACTCTGTCACAGTTTCTGCATACTTTTCCAGTCGTAGTCCTTAACACGCAGATACATTACTCTAAATTTCACTTGAAAGGAAATTGAATGGGTACCAAACGTAATCTCTGCTATCTTCTTTGTAGGCTTTGGGTGAGAGAACACTAATATAGAAAATTAAACTTGCACATAAATTTCATCACCCATATTCAAAATTCATATTGCTTCCAGTAGCCTGCAGATCTGGTGACAGAACCATGGTCATGCATAGGATTATTTTAAACCTGAAGAGTTGTCTTCAATGTATTAATTAAGATGTTAGAATGTAAAAATAATTGAGATGTGCTCTTGCATAACAATCATTGCAATCCACTCAGAGCTTTTGGCTCTGAATGTTTCTTTCTTGATTATAAAAACAAATAAATCCTACTCTTGTTTTTTTTCCTCTCCATTAGGTGTTGTCCAAGGAATAATAACTGGAATTAGAGGACTGTGCAATGGCCTGGGACCAGCACTGTATGGCTTTATTTTCTTTCTCTTCCACGTGGAACTCAATGAATTGCTGCCTGATCAGACGTCTGGAAAAAATGCAGTGCATGATCTCACTGATGAGGTAAGTTCAAAATTTGGTGTGCAGCTTCCATCATACAACTCATAAGGGTAGAAATCTATCATTTTTGGTTGATTTAAAATCTCTGTATTTTATTCTTGAACTACTTCATCTTCACTTCTCAGCTTTATTAAACTGTTAAGATAGCTCATCATTTAAATTTGATAGTAAATATTTAGATTTGTGGTAGTAGCAGTTTTAGTTTCAGTGTAACCAGGTAATTTCTTCTGATGTAAATTTACTGGAAACACAGCTGTAATCCTGAATTTCAGTGAAGCACAAAATTTTGGGAATAGGAAGGTCATTTTTGCTAAGTTAGTAAATTGTAACAAGGTTATCATAACAATACCACACAACAATAGGTTAATTATTAATGTATACAGCAATTTAGTATATAGTTGAGTTACATTCCCCCTGCCAGTGGCATTAACAATGCTGTTCATTACCCTCCTTATCTGTAAGAAACGGGAGAATGGGGAAAAGTCAGTCTTGGACAGCATTTCTTTGGAGTTCCCGGCTGTCTTTTCTTTTTATCTGTCACTTTTTGTTTCAAGTCTGCATTTTTCTCTACTTTGTTCTTTCCGATTTGACTTCCAGAATATCAGTTGTTTGCTTACCAGAGTTTAGAGAATGTTATGGACCCTCTTTTCTTTTTGGCTTGATTGCTCTGACCTCTTCAGGTACAATTTAATTGCTTTACCAAAATACTAGGAATGGACTTCTAGAGACACAACGATCTCTTAGCTTGTCATCAACAAATTAGCAGAATATGTAAGTAGCTGGTTGCTCTTACTGTAGAAACAACTGTTTGACATTCACCCCCTAGTCTGTGTATCTCTCCAGGTGCTTACTGTATCCAGTGCTTAGTGCTTAAACATATTGCTCAGTGCTCTACCTATGGTATGGTGCTTCATAATTGCCTCAAGCAAACTGGGAAGGGCTTTAGAGTAAGGAGGCAAAGAGACTCTTTCTGAGTACAAGAAGGAAACTGTAGTAAAATATGGAAAAAACCTTTATAATAAACATTTCTGGTTTTCAAGAGCTTTGTTGTACCTCTACTACTTAAAATTTCACTCTTGAGATCTGTTTTTTAAAGCATCAAATCACATAAGGTTTTCTTGAGGGTGAGGAGTGTGTTGAGTTTTTGACCTTTTACACACATTTCTGTTGTGAATAATTTCGGTCTGTTCTGTTTACGTTCAGAATATCCATGTTTGTTGGTTTTTTGAATTTAATTTTTTTTGTTGATGTAGCCCAGATGGGTATAAATTCAAAGAGGGGAAATTTAGGTTAGACATTAGGAAACTAGTTTTTCCTGTGAGGGTGGTAAGACACTGGCACAGGTTGCCCAGTGCCGTAGTAGATGTCCCAGTCCTGGCAGTGTTCAAAGCCAGGCTGGATGAAGCCTTGAGCAACCTGTTCTACTGTGGAGGTGTCCTTGCCCATAGGAAAGGGGGTTTGGAGTAGATGATGTATAAGGTCCATTCCAATACCTAAAATTCTAAGATGCTGTGCATTACAGTTCCAGTGAGATATAAGCAAGTCAAAACCTCTGTTGTGGTAAAACAGTGTGCTGAAGCCTAGTGTATGAGTTGTCTTATAAAATAATGAATTTTCTGAACTGTAAGCATGAATTAAGCTGCTGTTTCAGATGTTCTTGGTAGCTTCAAAGCATACTTAATAAATACGTAAGTATTTCTAAAGTTAGCAGAATAGCAGAATCACTATCTGCATGACTACAATTGCTTTTCCTCCTAATTTCAGTGGGATAGCTCTTTAGTTTACTTGTGTATGCACTCAAACTTTGTTATATGTCTGTAATTACATTCTCTCTCTAATGCATGAGACTATAAGCCAGGAAAATAATCTCATTTTTCTTCTACTTATTCTTAAATTCAAGTCTAATACAGCAGTGGGAAAGAATTGTACCTTTCAGATATAGGGGTTTTTGTCTTCACTGAGGAACAGAGCACAAAACCGAATTGTTACATATAACGGTCTTGTAAACCTCCGTATTCAAGCAATGGAGACAGAGAAATGAGTGCAAATTTAAGTTATTTAATGCATAGAGTAAATGCAGGAGCCTAGGGGTCGTTTCGGTGGTTGTGTTTTAAACAGCTCCAACAATTTTATTTTCTTTCCTTGCCTCTGAGTATTCATTTCTATTACTCTAGAGGACTCAAGAATAAGATTTTACTGAATATAATTTTTTTCTCATGGAAGTGGGAGAGTTGCAGTAATACCACAGGTTAACTTGCATTTCTGTTCTGTCAAAGAAAAGATCTGAAGCACCTCTTCAAGAATGGTTATGTGTCTGCTCTGCAGTACATAAATAATGAAAGTAAAGCATATCTGTTCTAATTCCCATTTAAATAACTGTCTCCAAAACTGGAGATCCTAAAGAGGAGAGAGGTTTCATCATTGTAATTATTCAGAGGAAGCCCTTACAGCAAGCAGTGCAGTCATGGGCTGTGTTTGGAGGGTAATAATAACACTTGGCAGTGCAATGAGTGAGCACTGCTTTTCAGAGGCTCTTACTCTCTTCAGTGAAACCACAATAGCGTAATATTCAAAAGCTGCTCAGATATGTCAGCTATTACACTACAAATTTATGGAAGTTTTTTACATCTTTAGGTGCTTGTGTGCCCAGCACCTCTTGAAGATTTAAGTAATATCATTAATATAAATTCAGTTGGTATACTTATATGCTTTACATGTAGAGACCATCAGCTGAAAATTTAGTCCTCTGATTGTTTTAAGAGTTGAAGCAATGTTGAGTATCCTGTTACTGTATGCTTAACTTCAGCTGCTTTCCCACTTCATATTAGAATTAGAAAAAAAGGTGCACTGGGTTGACAAGTTTCATCTTCTGAATTTTATTTAGTTTTAGTTGGCACAGATACAGAGAAGTTGTTTAAGATGAAAAGAAAAAGTGGAATTGGTAACACTTTCTTTTGTACAGGTTTATCATTAAACGTAGCCGTATTAAAATTGGTCTTACAGCCTTTCTGGCGTTTGTTTTTAATTCTGGCTGTGAAATCCAGATAGATTGTGTTTAAAATTTTAAAATAAACTGCATAGAAGCAAGAAAGTAACTCGAAGTCCTAAATTATTGTACATGCCAGCAGCCAGTCTCTACAGTGAGAACAGTACATGCTGCATAGCCTGCTGTTGCTTTAGAATCATAGAATCATCAGGGTTGCAGGAGA
>NW_008676293.1:18777-21265 GCF_000695815.1 Acanthisitta chloris
CTGAACCCGAAACCATATCCTCCAGTACCAGATCCAGATACCTCTTAAACACTTCCAGGAATGGTGACTCCAGCACCTCCCATGGCAACGTATTCCAGTGCTTGAACACCTTAAAAAAAAAAAGATTTTCATAACATCGAGTCATCTAATCTAAATCTCAAATACATGAGTCTTTCCTCACTCATGTATTAATTTTTAGAATGCTTGCTTATTTGGCTAACCTGATCCTAAAGTATGTCAGCCATGGAAAAGTGAAGTTAAGTTAGAGATTCATTGAGCATTTTTACTTTGGAATGTTGAAAGTTTATTCTATTAATCTTCAGAGGAGTCTTGCTGATTTAACAGGCATGTTGCTTAAGCAAAAAGAAATTACGAAGAGGCATCAGTCAATGTCTGCTTCATCTGCTAGACAGTGCTATTGTCAGTTGATAGTTTTTTGTCTATGTTTCTGGGGTTTAGGTCAGCATGCAGTTCAGGTGAGGAATTCATGGGGATTGTAGATGCGGAGAACTCATGTTGCAGTGCACATGTGAACCTGTTTGCAAGAACTTGTACTTAACATAAATACATCTCCCCTAGTCTGTCTTAATGGTGTAGTTTGTAATGCAGAAGTCAATGTATGAAGCTTCATGAATTCTTTGATGTACTTGTTTTCCTGCAGAGAGCGATGATTCCTGGTCCACCCTTCCTGGTTGGAGCATGCATTGTTCTTCTGGCTTTTGTAGTCGCCTTATTTATTCCGGAGCACAGCAAAGCCAGCAGTACCAGAAAACACAGCCACAGCATCAGCAGTACTGTCAGTAACAGTCAAGACCAAAGTAATGAAGAGGACATTGAACCATTGCTGCAAGATAGCACTATGTGAAGGCTAACTTCTGAGGAGACAGTGGAACAAATTAATGCACTGAATTGCAGCTTTGGAAGCTTGGTGAGAGGTATGGAGTACCTGGCCTCTGAGAGGAAGGCAGCTTGTGTACAGGAGAAGGTCACATGCTGTATGATACTTGAGGCTAATGTCATACTTGCAGTAGGGGATTTTTAGTAGGGGATTTTTAGTCACAGTTCTCTGTGATTCTACCCAATACTGGACTGGAAATGCTGTGTCAAATTCTGGTATTGGGCAGAAACCTGAATATACAGATATAATTTAATTTTCTTCTAAATGTTCGAATGTTCAGTTCCCAAAACTGCAACATAATGCAAAGTAAACTGGTTTGAGCCAGAACAGTTTCTGCCATCACTGTTATAGGTCATCTTGCATTTCTTGTGTCTTTTGTCTGCATCTATGGCACATGTAGTCATCATGATATCGGAGGGACTGCTATCTATATGGATCTGGTATCTGAAATGGTTATCAATAAAGTTCTCAAATATTTAGTAACAAGAAATCCAGTGTTACCAGAAAGCAGTGACAAAACCAAGATTACAGAATTCTGAGTGTTTGTGATAACACGTGACAGTCAATACCCATAAAATGAGGGTCATATGGAAGTCTTAAACCCACATTCCAGAATAGTCAGTTCTGAGCAGTTAAAAGAAATCCAGATGGCACCTGAGAGCCAGGTCACATTCATGTTTCACTTACAGAAAATAGAATGGTAATTTTAAAATGAGCAGCGTCAGAAAAACAGACACTCCTGACTTCTGAGTGGTTGCCTGAGTAGTTTTCATCAAGAAATAATGTGTATTTATTGCATTTTGTCACTTTATCTGCCATATGAAATATTCTTTCCTATTAATTCCTTTCACCCCTGCCTTAACTGCTACTTAGTGTTCAGTTATTAATCATATTTAGCCTTCATATCACTGTCTTACCTGCTGAGTATCATGGAGATATTATCAAATTTACTTTCTAAAAGATGCATTAAAAGGGTTATGAATGGCTACAGATGTGCTAATTTTTAGAGACATTTTATGAAGAATACACAGATTTATATGTATTTTGCTGCAGTATAAATGGACTATTAAACCCAACTTTAATGAAGTACTCCTATGAATGTTTTATATGTATGCAATATATGTAGATATTTGTAAGGAGTTTTAATTTTTCCAGATGGGGTGCTGTGTAAATCATATATTTATAAATGTAATGAGGGTACAGACAGATATACAGTTTTTTAAAAGGATTGTGTATTGACTGAACAAATTTAAAAAAAATATATTTTGAAACTTGTTCCACATTGAGCACAGATAACAAACCTTTTGTACTATGCGGTTTGGTTTTGAAGTTAATAAGCTTCCTAATGCGTAATAAATCTACATCTTAAGCTTTCTAGGTTTCATGTGTAAGTGTGTGTTCTTCCAAGTTCACTGTTGTGCCTTTGCTGCTTTGTAACAGAAGTGGGTTAATCCTAGTGCTGGATGACAGTACCTGAATTACTGTTGTTCTCTTGTGTTGTGCCTGTGTCATCAAGCCTGGTGAAAAGGATGCTTTGCCTAGAAGTTCCTTCAGTGTCTGACGTGGTGACCACTAGGGTAGAGAAGTGGA
>NW_008676293.1:21281-33068 GCF_000695815.1 Acanthisitta chloris
AACAAAGTGATTTCTGATGGGAACGGTACTACAGAATTAAGATACTTTTTCTGATGAGGCTTGGGTAGTTCTTTTTCTTTGAATTATTTGGAATGCAAGCCTGGGCTTTTATGCTGGTTCTTTTATTTTTGCTGCAGGCCAGACTGCAGTCAGGTAGGCTTTGCATGATCCCAGTGCAGAATGTCTTAAACTTGACGTGGAGCTTAAGAGATCATACAGTATTTTAGTGTTGAAAGTATCAAGTGTCAAATTTATTACTGCTAGTAGTATTCCAGCAGTGGATTACATTTAAAAAGTAGAATCTCAGAATCACAGAATGATTGGAAGGGACGTTTGAAGATCATGGGACAGGGACATCTTTCGCTAGAGCAGGTTGCTCAAAGCCACGCTGTCCACCCTGACCTCGAACACTTCCTGGAATGGAGCATCCACAATTTCCCTGGGCAACAAGTGCCTAATGCCTCACCACCCTTATCGTTAAAATGTTCTTTATGTCCAATCTAAATTTACCCTTTTCAGGTTGAAACTGTTGCCCTTTATCCTGTCACTACAGGTCCTGTTAAAACACCTCCTTCCTTCTTACAAGCCCTCTATATATTGACAGGCTAACCCCAGAACCTTGTATGCTCTGTGTGGAACAGCCCCAGCTCTTTCAGCCTGATTTCCTGTGCTGGGGAATCCAGACCTAGCTTCAAGAAAGTATTTTAAGCATGCACCCTTACTGTATATAAATTTTATACATGTACTGCTGTGCTAATAAAGTACAGAATAGAAATGGAAAAGGTAAGCTATAGGTTACATAAGCAAAAATATTTTTATTAGTGGTACAAAATGCCTTACTGTTCTCACTCAGTAAGTGATGCTCTGTAATACATTTCGTTATTTTTGGAAATTTTGGATTAACACTGGTACAGAGATCAAAGATTTGGTTCCAAGTTCAACTCATTTTCATACTTGGTTTTAATGTCTGCCATTACTGAAAGAGATGACTCACAAAGATATATGGATCCAAATAAAAGAAGTGTGCTGCTGGCTGTGCTTCCTAAATTGTGATGCTCATTTTTCAATCCACTACTTATGCAAAGGTGTGTGTTAATATTCAGCTGGGAATTTTCCATCTTCCCTGGTGTCAATCAGCTGTTCTTGCAAACTAATTGAAAGGTCATGAGTGTTTGTTTTTAACAAATGGATTGAAAACCCACTAAAACACTCCCTTTGGAAGATTTTTTTGAATGGATTGGAAAGTTTCTTCCCAGTTTAAGTGTACAGATATTACCGTTTTTATTGGTGACACCTTTACAAGTCTTTTTGCAACAAAATTGCATGATTATGTTTTCAAAATGCTTCCTTTATACAATAAGTTTTAAAAAGATAAATTTTCTTACTTATTGTTAAAATGTCATCTTTATCTTGAAAAGACACATTACATGTTTTTATTTTTCTAAAATGCTGACCTAGGTTGCATAGTACTGACAAGCCTTTTTCAACACAGAATAGGCCAGGATATTTGGAACAATTGCTTGTCATTCTGTGAAAGAAAAATGTAAATTTGACGTCTTTTTTAAGCACTTTGCAACAAGATAACCAGCAAACTTCTGTGGTACAAAATACTTTTGTGATAAATCCCTATTTCTTTCCGAAGTATTGTAAAGATTCCATGATTGAAAGGTCTTTTTAAAAATAATAAAATTAACCACATTGATGACATTTTGCAGCACTTTGTGCACTTCTGGCTCCAATTTATTTGCTCTACTAGCTAGCCCATGAGTGATCCAGTGAATGAATTTCACTGTTGCTGTAACCTTGTCTTAAGATCCCTTTTTCATTCCATTCAAAGCAGCCATTCCAAGTGGTTACACTTGTAGAATTTTTCACAGAACAGAATTTTTAATAAAACAACTGTGTAGTGTTGAGAATATATATTTTCCATTACATCTTATTTTTTGTGATTAACAAAAATGCTGCTGTTCATGTACTTCATCATTTAAAAAATCTAGCAAATACCATAAACTGAGACAGGTTTGGAACACCTGTACTTTCAAACATCCCACACCCCATAACTTGTTTTAATTGCTCCTTTAGCAATGTTTTCTGTTGAACTTTGTAAAGTACTGGATTGAATATCACATGATTTTAAGCATCACTGAAAAAAACTTGTAAAGGTTTGTCTTAATGTCCTGGATGGGTAGTTTCTAAATGCCCTGCTGATCCTCATGGCTTCATAATGTTGTTAGCTAACACCTGAAGACACAATATACGCTCAAATGGATGTTCATTGTTAGCAGCAGTGCATGTAAATTCATATTTCAAATAGTCACCTTGACAGTTTTAAATTTTTTTTTTCCAAATATTTGCCAAATCTGTTTAGATTGTCATTGATTGATACTACCATGCCATGTGGTTGATGAAGAACTCTCGCTAGGAGCTGAAGTGTCAGTTCTGCAACTTTCTTGTCTGTTTGTGCTAGTATTATGAATATTGCCTTCAATCTCAGGGTTTTTTTCCAGATTCTTTTTGAGATACTTGGTAATTTTAAAAGGTTTAGTTCAGTTACAACTAGTAATGTTCCCCATAGATCCACTTAATTTAAGTATGTCACAATACTCTGAGAGTGAATGAATGAGAGTGTCACTGTCAACCCCACTCTGTGTTGTGAAGTCCGCAGTCTTCCCCAAGGATACCTTGTGTACTGTCTACATTATGGATGACCATCTGGCATATAGACCAAATGAGGGTGCCAGTGTCAAGATATGTTAAATATTGATAAAGTTTGATTTCTTTCTTACTTTTTTTTTTAATGAAAAGATGAACAGCAGAATAGTAGTTCTAATATTTTCTTCCTGCCCCCCAGTGGATTGCCTTGCACCCCTCTGGGGTGTTCATCCACCAGCTAGGAGACCACTGCTCCAGAACATGTTTTATTGTAATGTAAACACAAGCAAGAACAGTAAGACAATGCCTTATTTCCTCAAGGTGCTAATGGGCACGCATCTTCAGGGCAACTGGTGGTCTTCGTCTGTGTTGAGCTATGCTTATTTCAGAGAAACAAAGTTCTAGTTGTTCTGATGCAATTTACCTTTTTTCTTTTTCCCCAGGGAAAATCAAAATAGTCTTGCTCCCCCAAAATAGGGGAAGAGAGGAAGGATAATAGATGAAAGGTCTGGAGAACTATACTTAGGAAACTTGCTTTCTTCTCTTCTGTCCTCAGAGATTTTGCTCTGCTCTGTACATGCATTCATCACTAAAATATGATGCTACTGTACTTTGATTATAACATACTAGAAGATTATAATAAAACCTATAACCTATGCTTTAGATTGTTTAAACAATCATGTTAACCAATCTGTTGTATATACTGGAATCTAAATGTCTTTTAACGAGAAGAGAATTTGATGTAAAAAGTTGTTAAAAAAATCTGTTCAGACTTTTCTGTTGTGGTCCAAAAGCTTTCACTTACAGGGTCTTCCAAGCTCAGTTGGCTAAGCTTCCTAGTCAATCTGAAAAATTCTGATAATGAAGATAAGTTAGAGATCAGGGAAAATGAGCCTGAGTCCTAGTTCTCTGTTTAGTGGGATGCTGGCTCATATGTTGCGTTTCAGGAGCTTGGTAGTGAGATTGTTCTAAGACTAGAGGTAAAGGCTTGAATTTCATGTGTTTGAAGAACTAAATTAAATCAGGTGTTTGTTTGGTCGTTTTCTGGACAATTTCTCTTGAATAAGTGTTGCAGAAAAGAAGTCTCCCATTGCCTCAAAAGAACAGTCTTGCTCTGATTTGTAAAAGAACAGTACAATAAGAGGATGGAAGATGTTGGGCAACGTTCAAGATACACTCTCAGGCCTAGCATTGCTACTCAGCTTTCTTTGCAGCCTGACTGTTTCGTGTTGGTATAAAGGTGCCTTTGTCGTATGCATTGCATATTCAGCACTATCACTCTAAAGCAAGCGTGTTAAAATCCCTCCTTAATTATTAAGTAAATGCTGGGTCACTTGCTGTATCCCTGAGATGTATAGAGCTGGGTAATTAATGTAAGTGCAACTGACTGCATTAGTTGTTAACAATTTAGAAGCTGGAATATTTTTTATAACCCTTGTTTTTGTTGGCAGAAAACAACAGGCACTTCTGATTGCATACTCCAATGAGAATTTAGATCTATGGATTTCAGAAAGTTGCTATATTTGAACTGTCCCTTAATTGCTGCCTGATGTGTCCCTTAATTGCTGCCTGATACATCCCTCAATGCTTGTGTATCAATACAATTGTGTAAGAAACAGGATGCAAAGAAAACTGCTGCTAACTCTGCTCCATCTGAATGAGGGCAAAAATCAGCTCAGCAGGACTTTATTTAATGATGATGGAACAAAAACTACAGGTGAACAACAGGAAAACAGCATCAGCCGTGACAAATGACTTTTCTACACATGTAGAAAGTGTTTATCTTGAAAACTTTGCTGTGGTTGTATTGTTTTGTCCAGAAAAACCTGTCTTATAAGCAGATTTTGTTATTATGGGCAACTATTTTTCTTTCTTTTCTCTTCCTTCCAGTTTTGCTGAAGATAGGCATATTTTACACTTTGCAGCAAAGTACTACAGCCTTTTCCGAAAGTGATGAGTTCTCTTTTGAAAGAGAAACTTAATCATATATGGATGTGTCTGCTTTATGGTATGCAGATACCACTTTTGACAACTTGATGCCTTTTCTCAGAGTGGTGGTTCAAACTTCCCTGTGAAAAGCAGAGAAGGAAATAAAAAAAAAAGGCAAAATTTTTCTAGTAACAGAGTGAAGTGTTAAGCATTGAAGAAAAAATGAAACATCCTTCCATATTTTTTAAAGCCCCAAAGCAGTTTTTTCTTGCTGTCTTCTTTATGCCTGCATAATAAATAAAATGTATTTTCTCATCATTGGTATCTGTAACTGGCTTATAAGTAGCTGAAGCATCAAACTTCTGTAGACTTGCTCAGCTATCTAGCCTATACTCTTTGTGCTCAGGCTTAAATGCATAGGGAGTTCTAATTCAATGCAACTAGTGATTCCAGAAAGCTTTCAACATTTATTTAAGTAGAATAGTAGACTATTTGAAATGCAATATTTAAAGACATGTACTAAAGGCATACATTTTTTTTTTAACACTGAGGGAGAAATAATACAAGGAAGTTTGAGAAATATAAATATCCACTAGACTATGCCACCCAAAACAAATTGCATTCTGCATATCCCTGTCAGGCACACATTTTGAGAGAGGTTTCAGGCCTTTCCGCAGTCCTTAGAGACAAGAGCTCTTTGCAGAGCTGATAATTTGTGACTTTAACTGAGTGGTTAAGAATTTAATCTGCTTGGGCAATGGATTTCCTTTTTTCCTCAAGACACAAGCTTTCCCTGCCAACGAGTTAGCTTTCATTTTTCAAATGTGTAGGTATGTTTGGGAAAACACCTTGGGAAATACAGAGCACTGGAAGCTCCTAATGATCCTGGGACCAAGTAGTACAAAATAAATTCAGATTCTTTTGGTTTTAATACAAATCACATGAAAACAGACAGTGTTGCAAGATCAAGATAATTTGATTTTTAGTATTTCAGAATAATTCTGAAATTTTTTATATGTGTATGAAATGTGTCAGCTGCACCACAGTTACCCTTCCTGAAGGTGAAAGGAAAGAAAAATGTGATAAAGGTCAGACTGTCAGGCAGCCTATTATGAGCAAAACACTTTCCTAGGGTACAGCCTCACCAAGAGTGGGCTGGTGCCACCTTGACATTACAGCATCTGTCAAAAGGAAAAACAACTCGTGACTCCAGGTAATAACTGAAGGTAGTAAAAACAACCCATTTGCCCTACTTCTCCCATCTCTGGGGGAAAAAAAGCATCGAGCTACCATGTAGCAATAATATCAAAAAGTTCTGCACCACTGCCTCAAGCAGCTGGTTGAGGTCTTGGACTTTTATTTTATTATGAAATACACAAAAGTAAAAGCTTATCTCTAAGTTTGTGGAAGAAGCCCAGGGCAAATATATTTGAATTTATTTGCTTTTATTCAGTGTTGAATGTAGCTATATTTGAAGAAGAGACAATAAAAATGGAACAGGGAAGACTCCATGTGTGCATTTTGAGGTAAATGTAAAAAAAATTTCTTTTAAAATAGGATGTTTATTTTTCCATAATTGCAGACTCCAAACTCAACCTGAGAGTTTCAGCTTGTGCTATTATATTTCTAACATAATTACCAGAGATGCTGAGCCACCTAAGGTGTAGAATAAGTGTATTAAAAGTGTGTTTGAGAGAGCATGGGCTTACTGAACAAAGAGGATGAAAAAAGACAGCATGATTTTTTTAAACAACTGAATTTTCAAACATGATAAAAATCTCATGAAGCTAGCCAGATTTATCTGGATAAAACTACACTAAAGATTCATACTGATTGCACAAAGGTTTTGTTATCATTTTGTTAAGAAGTGTTTTACTTGTAGTAAGACCTAGCTTTGAAATGAAATATTCCTGACGCCACATTCATTTTGGCCAAGGTAATGCCTGACGTATACCTAGATTTTTAATTTAGTCCCATTAAGCAAAAGCTAATAAGCAAATCTGCACACCAAACATGATTTCTGGAAACTGAGAAACTTCCAAGAAGAGAATTCAGCTCCATCTCACAGATCCATTTTCCCATGATACCCTGAATGCCACAAGCTTTTCCAGTATTCATTTATCCCCTCCAAGGAAAACTTACTGCTTCAGGTACCTCATTCCTTAAAGCTGGAAGGCTCCAAATGCTGCAGTCTCAGGTGTTCATTTTCCAACTGATTCCAGTTGGATATACTTCCTTAAGTCTGGTGTTGTAGAAGTGTCTTTTATTTATTTTTTCATGCTCCCCTGAGATGACCATTCTGAGAGGCTTGTAGTAATTGGTACATGATGCTGTTTAGCAGCAAATATCCATGTTTGAATTGGAGTATTCAGATGCTTGTCATCAGAGGAATGCTGTTGTGATGCTTTCTTGAGTCCTTTTTGTCCTGCATAAAAAAAAAAAAAGAAGTAAAAGGAAAGGGTGACACAACAGTCCTAGTTAGGGCATTGTATGTGCTGGTCTCTTAAGCCTTGACTGCTCTGTTTCTTTGCTGCCCAAGGTTCAGATGATTAATCCTGTTGGCAGCAGGGAATGAAAGTGCCTGACACTGCTAGTTGCAGCTGTCTGGAAAGCCTATTGTTAGTAGTAAAAAATATCAGAAAATCTTGACTTTTGTTGTCACAGTGTTAGCTTGAACATCATGGTCTCAGGAGTACTTTATTGTGCAGGTGTCTTTGTAAAAAGATAGTACCACTTTACACTGAAGTGGAATTAGTCATAGGAGAGAATCTTGACTGAGGAAGTAGTACATCTATCCATGAAATCCAGAGTGTTGTTTGAATTAGAAGGTGTCTTAAGGCACTGAGCTTCAAATGCTCGGGTAAAACATCATACATACTTCTTGGATGTTAGTCTGAGATGTCAGGTCGTTTAGAACTATAACACCTGCATTATGTCAAAAAGATATTGAAATATCTGACAAAATTATATCTGGCATCACCCTTTAATTCAAAGGACCACAAGGAGGTTTAACAACTGGAGACGAACTGTGTTTCTAATGCTACATAAGACAACATCCATTAAAGACAGATTGAGGGAGTGAAGAGTCTTTATTGTCTTTTTGAAAGTGCTAGTTGTGAAACCTGAGATCAGTTTCATTAATGCTTTCTGTGGATGGACTAAAAATCCTCACCTATTAATGCACAATCCTATATAGTCTCTGTTATTCAAGTTTCACAGAAATTTTAGTAAGCTAGCATAGTTGTTTGTCTACAGGTTAATCTGGATTTCACTAAACTGTAAAATAAATTTAATTGTTCCAAAAATAACCACCCTCTGAGCAGTAGAAATGTATTTGCTGAAGTAGATGACAGAGAGTAGAATACACTTCTGTTCTGTAATTAAATGTGGCAAATAGCAGGATACCTTCATGAGAGTCAGCTGTTGTGTTAAATGAACTTGTGGTTGAAAGTAGTTAGACACAGGAGTCATGCCTCTGTGAGGTTAGATGGCTAAATTATTGAAAAACAAATGGAAGCAAACTAAGATAATTCATGTAAAATACGTATAGAGGCTTGTACCAAAAAGGCTAAGACTGGTGTGGCTGAAGTGTTAACAACAGAGCATGTTAAAACTTTAGAAACAGCCAAGCAGGGGTATAGTATGTGTTAATTGCTACAGAATGCTGTACATAGTTTCATTTATATAACTTGATCGCAAGAAAGAAAAGCCTGAAATATTAATGTTGTCAAGGTGAGAGATCTGGAGCCATAAAATACTCATGTAAGAAATCAAAACAACACAAGTCTTGGGCATTTTGCTTGAGGTTTACAAAGGATGAGACAATTTACAAGGGTGAAAGATCCCAAGCAGTGTCCACATTGAAGGATTATATTAAGCACATCCCCCAGTCGGCCCAAAGTCAACCCAAAAGAAATCAACATGTGTGAGAGTTGAAGAGGCAATGATTCTGGCCAGACTGCTTAGCATCATTGAAACTTAGAATAGCTTGGGTTGGAACAGACCTTAAAAATGATCTAGCTCCAACTCCTCTGCCATGGTAAGGGACACCTTCCCCTAGGCAAGATTGGTCAGGGCCCCATCCAACCTGGCCTTGAGTGCTTCTAGGCATGTGGCATCCACAGCTTCTGTGTGCAACATGTTCTCATGTCTTACTACACTGACAGTAGATTTTTCCTCATCTTTAATCTAAACCTACTCTCTTTCAGTTTAAAGCCCTTCCCCCTTGTCCTGTCATTACATGCCCTCACAAAAATCTCTCTCCATCTTTCTTTTAGGCTCCGTTCAGGTATTGGAAGACCACAGTGAGTTCACCCTGCAGCCTTTCTCTTCTCCAGGCTGAGCAATACCAATTCTCTCAGCATTTTCTCATGGGAGATTTGCTCCATCCCTCTAATCATCTTGGTGACCTCCTCTGGACTTGCTCCAGCATAATGCCACAAGGATGGAACTGCCCTGCCCAGGCTGATGGCCATGGCCAAGGTCTCCAGAGTGGAACCCTCCTAGCTGCACCAGTTGGATGAGATGAGCTCATCAGCCCTATGGTGCAGCAAGGCTTCCACATGATCCCAGAAGCACAGAATGGGTCAGGTTGGAAGGGCCCACAGTGGGGGTCATCTGGTCCAACCTCCCTGCTCAAACAGGGAGCACGTGGTCCAGGATTCTGTCCAGATTGTTCTGGAGTATCCCCAGTGAGGGAGACTCCACACCCACTCTGGGCAATCTGTGCCAGTAACATACGTCCCCATCCTGGAAAAGTGGAAAGTATGTCTTGATGGAATCTAATGCTACTGCGTGCACAGTGTATTTGGGATAATTTTGTTAAATTAAATCACTTTCCTCTTCTGCAACATCTTGCATTGAATTTTGCTACACAAACTTCCCACAAATGTAAGACTGAATTAAAAGCCTTGCCATGGCATTTTAGTAGAGTGGGTGGTGTCCTGAGAGTGCTTTGCTCTGTATCCACAAAGGCAAGTGGTGTTGCCAAGAAGCAAGGCTGTCAGAGGATAATTTCTTTGGTGGCAATGCTAATTCTGAAACAGTTTGGCTTTATTGTCTTTCCTTTATCTCAGGCAGATGAGCTAACTGCATAACTGCATTACAAAACAAACAGTTTGGTTTTATGGTCTTTATCTCAGGCAGATGAGCTAACTGCGCAACTGTATTACAGCAAATTTAGGAATGCTCTGTAGAGAAGTGAAGCCTACATCAAGAAAAGTCCTAACTATTAAAAAAAGTAATTAATAATGCAGATGTATGTGTATTGATGGTACTTATTGCTGGAAGGAGGAGAATGAGTCCCTTATCAGGTAATGGGTTGTGCGGAATAGAGAATTAAAACTGGAATTTGAGATAAGTTGGCCTTTGGCACTTCAAAGTTTTTGTGCTGTACTTCATAAAAATTGGGCAGTGCTGGCACAGCACAGTGCGGTCTAGGAGTTGTCAAATGTGATAGTCTTTGCAGAGCCATGGACAGCATTAGAACTCTGGGACTGTCAGCCTGAAAGCACTCCTATGCAAGCTACTTGTAGCTGCACAAGTTTGTAACGACTTAGAAACGTGTGGCCAACGCCTTTCAGCAAGCAAACAAAAATATCAACTTCCTGTAATTGAAAATGGGAAGAAAACAGTATGCATAGACCTAGATCACAGCAAGACTGAGGTCACCATGCCTGTCTCAAAGCAAAGCTGGAGGTACACTGGATCCTTGGGCCAGAGGGGGCCATATGCAGGGGCATCGATGCAAGTGCCTGAAAATGTAACATAAAAAATAGGCATTTTCCAGCAGCCGGATGCTTTTGCAAATACAGAAGGAGGATCCGAGCATTTGAATGAGTTGAGCTCTGTGGTGCACTGTGATGGCTAGAAAAATCTAAGTCATCCCTGGACACGTGTGGGATGACAATGGCCCACCTAGTGTTACTAACTTCAATGACTGACAACAAATCTGCCTGTGCCTTGCTAGACTTGGGACACACAGTACCTGACACTGCTGAGGCTAATTAAATAATCTGTCAACAAACAATGTCTGTGTGTCTTTGAAGACCTGTGTTCTGTTAGTGATGACTAATAATGTGGCAGGAGATTGGCTTTGTATTGTTTACTCAATACCTTTTATTATACCTACATTAGGAGATCATTTGGCGCAATTACTTCTAGCTTGATCTCCTAGGTCAAAAGTCTCCACCACAGAGATGGTTTGGAGATAGCTAAGGGCAAAATGTTTAAAAGCTGACTGGACATTCTTGTGACAGAGAGACCTGTTACAATGCCCAAGGCATCTGTCCACTGTACAGGAAAACCACTGTTTGAAAGCAAACTGTTCAGTAGAGGCAGTTAGGGAAAGTGTTTCAAAATTGCTCTGAACAAAGTAGCTAGTGCACTTTCAGCCTGAAGGGAAAAAATTTTCTTTTGACTTTTCTAAACACTCTTGCAGGGTAAAAGGTGAAATCTGCCTTCTCTCTGCTTTTTTTAAGACATCATCTTAATTAGACCTTCCATCACAGGTCGTGGTTAATTTTAAAGGATTCTGAGTTAAGGCCTCAGTAGCAGCTCTCTGCCATTATTGACAAGCCTGTTCCTCTAGGGATAATGCTTATATGAATTTTAATGGCAGCACATTTTTCCAGACAACTGTGGACTTGGGCCTCAGACTCAATATCTCAGTTCCCACCTTGTACTTATCCTGACCATCAGATTCATTTGCAAAGATGCCTGCTATGCTGGTATTTATCCATGCTGAATAGTTCTACTGAAGTCAGAAAAAAATTAAATGGGTATGTAACTCTGCAGAATGAAGTCCTGAGGGTGAAGGGGCCTTAAAAAGATTGATTTTTATGATATGTTTGCCCTGTCCTTTACAGGCAGAACCAGATTGATCCTGCTGGTGCCCACTGCCAATAGAAGCTTGGTGTGTTCTCACTCTGAAATGTTCAAGCCCCATAACCTCAGCTAGCTCAGAAATGAAACCCACACAATAAATCTGTCTGCATGGCAAGATGAATTAATGTGAGTTTGTTGCAAGGTAATTGTTGCTCCCAGTTCGGGTTGATCAAGTGTGAAAAGAGCAGTTTAAAACCACTTGCAAATGATGGTATGGATATGTCCTTTAGCTCATTAGGATAATATTAATCCCAACAATACCTTAATAAGAACCATTTGGTGAGAATAGTTTATAGCATCATAGGCTTGTAATTTCTTATA
>NW_008676293.1:33081-33350 GCF_000695815.1 Acanthisitta chloris
TCGATTTTTTTTCTTACATTAACTTGGGGAAATGTCTGCTTCCAAAACGTATATTCTGCTCAGTGACCTTTACAGCCTGACACACAAATGTGGCCTGACTTAATTTTTACAAAGATAGTATATGCATGCTTTATTACAAATGCAGGCTCCTGAATTTTTTTTGCCCCTTTAGTATTCATTCCATGTTTGTTTTGATGATGTCTGTGCCTTTATGAGAGTTCACTTTTAATTAATAAATAGTATTTAGCAGTAACAGTTTTAACACCCCC
>NW_008676293.1:33390-46725 GCF_000695815.1 Acanthisitta chloris
TAGCTAAGAGATGACACAGTAAAATTAAGCTATGTTAATTAAGCTGTAACACAGTTCCTGCATTGTGGGAATCAGTCCTGTTAGGAACTTTCAATTTCCATGTACTCGTCAATTGGAAAACTAAACACAAATGCAGGACTAACATATTCATGAACTAAATGTTACCTTCATGCAGATTTTTATGTTCTGATAGCTAAACTACTGAAATATGTTTGCAATTTATTTGTCATCTTCTTAAACTACAACTATAAAAGGTTTTATTACTTTTCAAAAATATTTAAACTGCGCTAGAATTGAGTTATTGTGCTCTTAAGTCAAGTGACCACTAGCTGGCAATGTTATACAGCTCTTCCTGTTGCAGATTCATTGCATAATATATCATGATTTGACTCAAGACCTTTAATTTTAAAAATAGAAAAAGAAATTGGATTTCAGTGGGGCTGGGCACTTCTGAATATTTCACTGTTCAGGCTCCAGTGTAGATTAGTAAGAAAATAGGAAGGGCAGCAGACAGAAATAGTGTATAAAGTAATAACCTTTGCTTATAGGATTTCTTTTGTTTCTTCAGTTCTGTGTTTTTAGTTTTAATGTTGATTTTAAATGCCTTTTACTTACCACAGACTATCCAGGGTGTTGAAAATGAAGCTTATATAATCATCTGCAAATACCCTGGACTATACTATCAGCTCTTTGAAACCCCAGTGTAGGTGTCCTTCATTGCACTTATGCCAAGTGCCTTTCCCTCACCTTCAAATGTCTTTAAATTGTATTATTTCCTGCCTATTCACTAATCTTTGTTTCCTAAGGCATAATTTCATGTCTTCTACAACTGCTGATCAAGGGAGACAGACAATGAAAGTTACTCCAAAGTTCCGGGCAATGAGGATGGGTACCAATGGCAGTACAAGTTGACTACATTTCTGTGCTCATGCACCAGGTACTCCAACAGCCATTATTCACTGTACTCCTCTATTGCTACCAGATCTCTTACTTGCAAATAGGTGGAGACTCACACTTGTATGAAACTCAGTGGTCAGAATTTATTATTTCCTAATATGAAAAAATAAAAGTAAAAGAATGAAACACTGAGACAAATGAGTTTTTAAAAAATGCTTATAGCATTTTGTATTCTAAAGTTTTAGGTTTTATCCTGGAAAAGACCAGTGTGGGGAACAAAAAGGTGGGATAAACACCTACTTTTAATTCTAAAAGGATGTGGAAAAGAAATCATGCTTGCAACTTGAAATGTTTCCTCTACAGTTATTACATGAAAAGTTGTGAAATTCTTATAAGATTTTTGAAAACAGGTTGATTCCCATTTGTTTAGTTAGAAAATAATTTTGCATACACTCAAGTCTCAGTGTTCTCTTTTCTTTAGTCAGTGCTTTAATTTGGTCCCCTCAGAAATAAGTAGAAGAGGCCCTGGTGGAGACAAAACTATTACAGGGAGAAAAAAAGAAAGAAGTATTTAAACAGAGACATTTAGAAGGCAGATGCACTGAGGGAGGACGTCTTGAAATCAGCTTCAGCATGGAATAGGTTTAGCATAGGCACCCGGTCATATTCTTTGCTGGTCCACAGTGGTGGCCCAGCACGCTGTAAACACTGTGGGAAACCAGGGCCACAGGGGCTGAAGTCAGCTACTAAAGGGCTGCTCTATGCATGAATATTCCCTTGCTTTGAGAAAATTGCTATCTTCAGAGTGAATGGCTATGTGAAAAGCACAACTGTAGATTAGACATAGCATGCTTTTATCTAAAAATAAGAAGTGGCTTCCAGCCAGCAATTTGCTTAGTGGAGTTTCGGTACAATTGGGATGCTATCAAAAAGGTTGAGGTTTTGGTATGTAATTACTTCCTTCTGTATCTCTTAGGTTTTCATGCTATTGATACCTGCCAACCAGTCTTTAATATGAAAACTCTTTTGATCATGCACCCTCCTTTGCTGTTCTTTTATCTTTTATCTGAAACATGCCTTCTCTCTTGGGAGAAGCTATTTACTTTAGAAAGGTTAATGAAATGTTTACTTCAGGAAACTGTTAAGTCAGTAGATATCTTTCTGTGCTGGATAAATTTTCAGATGGTGCTCACTGGTAAACAAAGAGAGAAAGCTGGAGCTCAGGTTGTGAAAAGAACCCTTCAGAAGCATTCATTAAGGAGGGAAGTTTTTAGTGCAGAGATAGAAAAGCTTGCTTACTAATGAAATAGAATTCTATTTTATAATATTAAAAATGGGCTTAAAATATAGTAATTACAAAGATTTTTCTAATACCAGGATACCCGAGGGAAAAATCTTCTCCATTTCTCAGATGCTGGGATTTGTCTTATAGTTTTTTTTTCTAAGTGTGTCTAAAATGATTTCTACTCCTGATCTCAAACTGTAGCAATGCTAAAAAATGAAACACATAATCCAGGCTTTGCAAAGTTAAAAACAGTCTGATCTCATGGAGCAGGCCAGAGACAGATAAAGCCTAAACAACACCTTACTATATTACAATTTGCATTACAATTATGGTAATTATAATTTAATATTAATAAATGTAAAATAATCAACACTTAATCACCATAATTTCACCTATTTTTTGTGGCCATTGGCCCAGCTCTTTACCAAAACTGAGCATGTAATCTCTGCTAAGCTACGTCTAGCAAACTTTTCATTCTTTCAGCAAAACAAAGTCTTTTAATAACCTCCATCTTGACTAGCTCCAGTGCCACCATTTCAGAGAAGGTACTGCCTTAGGGAGATGACAGAGGAGACAAAATAGAAATGCAACATACGAATCTAGAGTTACTCATGTTCTTTGCAGCTGCAGTGATCTGAAGAGAAGCAAGTAGAAGGTATCGAGTATCAAAGAATGAATAGATTTGTCATTTTCTGATGATAGAAAACTCCTCTTGCCTGTTTTTGTCCTGCTTACTGCAACAAGAATTTGGATGCAAAAGTGACGCTGAACGCTAGCTTGCTGGATTTTAATGCATTGTGCACCTATATTACTTGACCAAAGTCTCTTTTCTAACAGGAACTGTGCCATTTGCGCTTTTGCTTAATTGAAATACAGACCTCAACAGTAGGCAGAGGTTATGTAAGCAAACCGGTTAAACGTACAAAATTATATTACTGGGTGTCATTTCTGTGAAATATAATTGGTTCAGATGGTCTTGTCATTTCCATATTCGACTTGACTGCTTTCTGATCACTTTCTGAGTAGGTTTTAGTAACATCAAATCTTATTTAAAAATTTTTCTTTGCATCTCCTCTGCAGTTAAACTGTTTGCTGTACTTGATAAAGAGATAAGATTTTTCTTTTCATTTCTGTTTTTGTCATGGAAATGTGGGAATTAGAGTATAATTTTCTTGTCTTGAGGCAGAAAACTCACCAGCTAATAAGGTACTGGAATTTTTCAATGATGCCTTCAGATATGACTACCTCGTTTCTGTTTTATCTATTTTTGATCTGTTCAACATCTCAAATTACATAATATTTTCTTCATGCTTTTGCATTTCTAAGGATTGTTTTGTTTCTAATTTGCAGCTGAGCACGCATGTATGCAGAGCAACAGGGGTTTTAAATACTCTATACAATTCATCATATTATCTTGTAAAGGTCTAAAGTGATATCACGTTACTAACAGAGCTATTTTGATGATAGTTGATTCAAAGTTTTCTTAGTAAAATTAGTTCCATAAAAAAACCCAAAGACTCCAAAGTACTGGGCTTATTTTTAAATTGTTTTCTTGGTCTATTATCTTTTCACTATTATCTGTGAGACTTGAAAATGAACAATTTATTGGATAGAGTGTAAACCATCATTTTAATACTATCTGTGAAGTGCACTTCATCCTGATTCTGCATCTTATTAGTACTGACAGCCCTGATTGTATTTCCCTAATTGCTTGAACTAAACTGTGAAGTATATCAGGGTTTTATAAATAGAAAAGCAGAAGATATGATGAATTTGTATTTGGCTCTTGAGCAGCTTTTCTCAGAATCTTGGATAATTTTTAACTGTCCAGAAGTCAAGATAAAAGTTGTTAAGTGTGAGAAGATTAAGAAAAGAGTCAAGACAAAAAGGAGTTTGCTGTAAGTTGAGAGACTTCAGGAAATACGTGGTTTATCCAAGAGAGAGAGAAGGAATTATGATTTATAGAAATCAGAGAAGGAACAGAGGTCTGCTAAGAAATATGTGAGAAGCAGAGACTGACGTTATAAAAGAAGACCCAAAGTTTGAAAGTTCAAACCAGATGCATTCAGATTTGGAATGAAGGCTGTCACCAATAGCAAGAAAATCTTGGAATAATGCATCAAATGGAACAATGCATCAGATGTTCTGTTCAGTTTGTTTGAGATGTAGGTTTTTTGGTGTTTTTTTATTCAAGCAAGCCCTTAGGTTCATGTCCTGTGCTGTGATGTAGAAGGTTGGAGCATAGCAGTAACTTTTTGGTAGTTCCTTCTGCCCTTCTACTCTAATTTTTCACATGAATAAAACCACTGCTTTACTCCTCAGATATAAGATTTAATATGCCATTATATTTTTTTTTTTGCTATAATACTGTCCATTAGAACCTAATTTTAAAGGATGGCTGTTGATTGCACTTTCAAAAATACATTTCCACATAGTGTGATATACAGGATAAAGACAAGAGCCTATAATCTGTGCTGTGTGGGGGGACAGGATGTATTTTACTGGCCTATGTAATCTTTTTTTGCAGCTTAATTAAAATATCTGTATCAGCAGATTGAGAATGTAGAGTGCACACCATATGAACCCAGGAGAACCTATTTCATTATTAAATGTAAGGGTCAGGATTTTCAGCACCTTTGCTGTCGTCACCTCTGAGTTATGATGAAGGAATGAGCACACACCTGAAGTGTACAGGAACAAGTTTTCTTGAAGCTGTGTCCACCTAGTTTGTGGGGAGCAGTAGAAGCATCAGTCAACGTATTTTCTCACTGGTAACGTTTTGTCTTGACTGATGGGTCCTATGTGACATATGATTGCAGCTTCTAAGCAGAATGTTGCCTCTGTGACCACCATCAAGGGTAGAAAATTGCTGATTTTGTAAGATCATTTACATTGATTGAAGCCTGGGTCCTGGGTTGGATTCTGTAGCAAAGGTATCCTATTTTAGGGGCTTATAACCTTGTAGAACACAAAACCATAATTAATAAAACATTAATATATTCATAGCTCTTCCCTTGTGACAAGCGATATCTGAGGACCTGAGCTTCCTGACAGTCCTGAAGTAACATTCTGAAAGAACAAGTGTTGGGGAGAGGTCTCAAAAGTTTTTCATGTAAGTAGGGTAAAGATGCAATTCTACATTGACAAGAAGGGAAAAAACCCTTTTTTTCTCCTTCTGGAAATGTTGACTTTGTTAGCACAGTTTTTCGAAGGTCCAGAAGGGCTTTGCTTATTCCATATTTATTAGTTGCTTGCACCTGTATTAATGCTTAAAATGTATTTGCTGAATTTATTGAAATGATCAAAAGTAAATTAATTTATGCCTGAAAACCGTTCATTGCTGTTACTGATAAAATAGATATTTTTTTTTTTTAGTTTATTTGTATTTTTCTTGTGCTATTAGTCAGTCAAAGTGTTCCTGTAATTATTTAAGGGTAATTGTGGAAATTGAATTTTCAGAAACATTCATTTAAAATTAATACTCCTTTTGTGATAGTCAGTGGTGGTGACAGCATGGATTTGTTTGAGAGCAACTGAGGAGCTATTCTTTACTTTTCATAATGCCAATTAAGTTTGTAATTGTGAAACCCTGGGACATGTGAAACTGGTGGTTACAAAATACCTGGTACACTTCATGGCTTGTTTTTGAAAGTTGTCTCTTTACTACGCCTGGAAAAATGCAGGCATGTATTCACAGTTGAAACTGAATGCAAGAGGTCATGCCTATTTGCATAATTACTTACGTAAGTGTAAATTTTGTGCAAACAATGTTTTATTGAACTCTTAAGCTCTCAGAGTCATTAACTCTAGTGAAAGTATATTTTAGGACTCCTGCCTGCCAGTGTACATCTTTATCTCTTCAGATGAAGGTTTTATATTGTTCCTTCTACTGCATGAGACGTAGTAAAATGAGAGCAAGGTGGAATTAATCTTGAAACAAAATTTTTCATCATCTTTTTATGTATAGATGCATTTTGTCTTTCATTATAAGTATGAATATTAATTCTGTGACTTTGCATTGGTTTTTTGTAGTATTTGTTTTGCTTTTGATCTTGTCTTAGGTATTTTTTTAGAGGTAAAATTAATTCTTTACCTATAGTGCACTGTTTTTTCTGACTTTTGTATTGGAAGATAGCTTTTAAAAGTGCCACAGTCACTAAATTTATCCCTCCTAAAATTTCAGTGAAATCGGGAGTGAAGTTGGTCACAGTGATGTAAATTTTTAAGGCAAGATACAGAGAATAACATGTCCCTTTGTCCCTCATAATGTTCTCTTCTAGAAGTAAGATATTCTGTTGTATTTAGAATTGCAGTTCTAGAAACTGTGATCAATAATATACAGGGTAGTTTTTCTGGTAGTATTGTCATGGCATTTGTGAGACGTTATTGTCAACCTTTAGGATCACAGAAGCTGCTAAATAGCTCTTTTTGTCTGCATCAAGGTCTGCTTTGTTCAACCTGAGCATCATCAATGATTAAGAAACCAAATTACTCTTTCTGCCTTTCTGGTCAACTTGAGATCTTTGAAATCACATGAGACAAATTAGCTTAAAAGATAATAAAATGAAAGAAAAATTTCTCGTGTTGCTAATAATAAACCCCACATTTATCATCGTTATTATTTTGGAGAAGTATGTTTTCATAAAACCATAAAGCAGTTAACCACTGATATAAAATATTAATATAAAGCATATAAAATATTTTCCCATATGTTTTCCAAATTAGATTTTTTTCTATAAGCTGTTCTTTGTATGGTATTAACTCAACTACACAATGATGCAAAACAGAGAAAATAATTCCTGCTTCCTGAATATACTGTAGAGAGCAGTAATTTGACTGACAGAAAGAATGACATTGGGATATATGAGATTTTTCCAGATGCAAACAGACTGCCTTCCGAACTGACCAATGAACTATACATAGTAATTTGAAAGTTTTCAACTGTACTTCTTTGCTGCCTGTTTTATTCTTGAACAAGAGATAATACACATATGAATAAATCTCCCACGAAACCATCAAACTGCACAGTCTTTCCCAGAATGAAGTGGTTTTTTGTATTGACTGTGTCTGATTTCTACAGGGATAAGGTTTACTGTAGCTGTGAGAAACATCAAAACTGGTGTGTTTTCCTAGTCTGCTTTGAGTGAATTCAATAATATTTTTCTTTTTCAAAGAACATACACAAATCTAGAGGGAGATTTTCTTTTTTATTATTATTATTTTTTATTCAGAGAATGAGAATCCTGGCTTCATAGTAATTTAAGGCAAAATAGAATTTTGATTAGTGTGCTCTTTCTGGAGGGCCATGACTTTAGAATGCAGTTGGAACTAGTTTGGGAAGTGATTAATGAAAACCTTGCATTTTGGGCTTGATGTAGCTACTCCCTCTGGAGCAATTGGACAATGGTAGATCAAATGTTTTCCTCACTGACTGTGAGTGGCCAGCTTCTCCAGCTGCATCTACACACCTTTGTCCTCTAGGGCCACAATGGCAGCCAGACATCCTTTGTAAAACATGATGGTCATGACCCCTTAGCTCTCTGGAGAGACCTACTCCAAGCAGCTATTGACTTTGTGGTCAGAACCTGCTCTGATATGTGTAATATGTGGATAAATGCTTTCCATGAATTCCAGTTCTGGCAGCTAATGAAGAACTTAAGGAAAACAGTCATCATTTTAATGCTCATGGGAGGGAAAAATTACGGATCATCCTTAATTCTTAACACCCATATTAGAAAGAAATCTGAGTGATATCTCATTGGTATTTTAACTTTAATCATAAGGAAATACTGTTTTAAATTTTTTTCCCCTTGGGAATTTCCTTAGGCATGTTGTTGTTGCATGCTTCCCATTATTTGGAAATGCCAATGGTTCTCATGGATGGGTCTCACATTTCCTTTGTGACAGAATTTCAACCTGATAACCTGGAATTGGGTTTTGATGAGATCACAACAATCACAGAATCACAGAATGAGTAAGGTTGGAAGGGATCACAGTGGGTCATCTGGTCTAACTTCTCTGCTCAATCAGGGTCGTCCTAGAACACACTGAACAAGATTGCGTTCAGATGGTTCTTAAATATCTTCAATGAGGTAGACTCCATAACCTATCTGAACAATCTCTTCCAGTGCTCCATCACCTGGATAGTAAAGTTGTTCTTCATTGTGTCCAGCTTGAACTTCCTGTGCATCTGTTTCTGCACCTTGCCTCTTATCCTATTGCTTGGCACCACTGAGCCAGGCTCAATCTTTTTGACACTGTCACTTCAGATATTTATACATATTGATGAGGTTCCCTCTCAGTCATCTCAAGGCTAAACAGGCCCAACTCCCTCAGTCTTTCCTCACAAGAGAGACACTCCAGTCCCCTAATTATATTTGTTGTCCTCTGTTGCACTCACTTCAGGAGCTCCATATCTCTCTTGTACTGAGATGCCCAGAACTGGACACAGCACTCCAGGTGAGGCCGCACTAGGGCTGAGGAGAGAGGCAGGGTCATCTCCCTTGAGCTTCTGGCAATGTTCTTCCTAATGTACCTCAGGATATCACTGGCCTTCTTGGCTACAAGATCTTGCTGCTGGTTCATGAACAACTTGTCCACTAGGACCTCCAGGTTCTTCTCCACAGAGCTGCTTTCCAGCATGTCAGCTCCAACTCTGTACTGGTGCCTGGGGTTATTCCTCCCCAGGTGCAGGACTCTGCATTTACCTTTGTTGAATTTTAGACTGTTCTTCTCTGCCCAACTCTTCAGCTTGTTGAGGTCCTTCTGAAGGGCTGCAGAGCACTCTGGCTACTCCTCCCAGTTTTGTGTCATCAGCTATCTTGCTGAAGATTTACTCTGTTCCAAGTCATTGATGGATAAATAAAACAATACTGGGACCAGTATTGAACTTTGGTGGACCACTAGTGTCAGGTCCCAGCCTGTGACACTGGCTACAGGCCTCTGGGATCAGCCATTCAGATGCGTCTCCATCCACCTCACTGTCCACTCATCCAGTCCCCAGTCCTTGAGTTTGCCTATGAGGGTGTTGTGAGTGAGGCAATGTCTAAAGCCTTGCTGAAGTCGAGGTAGACAATATGCACTTTTCTCCCCTCATCCATCCAGGTAGCTGTTTCATCATAGAAGGCAATCAGGTTAGTCAAACATGATTTACCTTTAGCCAATTCATGCTGATTGCTCCTGATCACCTTCTTGTCATGCCTGTGGATAGACACGGGCCCCAGATAGAGGTGCTCCATTGTCTTTCGAGGGATTGAGGTGAGGCTGACTGGATGGGAGTTCCCCACGTCCTGCTTCCTGCCCTTTTTGAAGATTGGGATGATGTTTCTTCCAGTGAGGTCAGCTCTGCTGATTGCCATGACCTTTGAAAAAAGACCATGATTGTCTTCACTATGGTGTCCACCAGCAATCTTGGCACTCAGAGATGAATCCTATCATGGCCGATGGACTTGTCGATGTAAGGCTTGCCTAGGGGGTCTCTAACACCTTCCAACATTCCTTTACCCTGATTCTCCCGAGTTAGAGATTCATTAGTACTGCTGTGGGGAGATTACTGACAGTAAAAAGCTAATGGTACAGAAGTTATAGGGGAAAATATGGTTGCTACTCCCTGAATGGAACATTGTTGGCACACCTAACCTCCTGCACACAATACCATCTAAGGGGGACTAAATAAATGGAGGGTGGAGTGGAGAGGAGATGCCATGGCCAGGCTCTCTTGAAATCCTTGCAGACGAGGGAACTCGGTGGTACTTTCTAGCTGGATTCTAGCACAGCAGCTGAGAACCAAGGAAGATAAAGGAAAATGTCCTGCTGTTGAATCATGGAGAGATCTGTCTCCTTGGATTGATGCATGTCCCCATTCCAAGGTTATTTTAGGGACTATACTGATAGCTGCCCCCAAGGTGTGACCCTTTCACGGAGTAAGATGTATGACTAGAGTCACCCTAGCTTCATTTAAACTTAAAGAAATAGTATAAAAGGGAGTTAAGAATGGGGAAAAGGTGGTGGGAAGACTCCATTGTAATTTCCAGGATCAGTTGTCTGGCTGAATCTCTCTTCTCCCTGCCATAGGGGCACCTGTTAGGTAAGAACTGTACTCCATGCTGAATCATTATCTCAAGCACATTTATAGGGGATTAGAGTTTGTTAGTAGTGAATTGAATTAGTGTATTGCTTTTAATATATTTCTGCAGCCAGATTCTATTGCTGGCAACCTTCAAACCTTAAAACTGTCACAATTTTATTAATAACGAGTGCTATTTTGTGAACTGTTAAAGTGTACCCTTTCAAGGTGCTGTCAGCGGGCAAAGGTATGGAGTTACAAGACAGGGTTTCTCTGTTTGGTGTGTGACCTGGAACAAATCAGCCTAAATGCCTTTCAACCTATTGAACTGCTCAGTGAATAATCCCTGTAACAGGATGCTGACAGACTGGTTGGGCCCATAGGTCTCAGCTTTCCTGGGGCGCTCACAGACTAATCAGATACTAAGGGTTTGTGTAAATCTTCCCTTTTCACATGACAGCTGGTCTTGTCCATGAAGACTGAGTCAAGCAAGGCATTCCGTAACCCCCCCTTCTCTGCATCCTGTTACCAGGGTCCCCCCTCCATTTAGAAATAGTCCCACATTAATATTTGTTTTCCTTTTGCTGCTGATGTATTTGGAGAAGCCCTTCTTGTTGTCCTTGACATCTTTGGCCATATTTAATTCCAAATAGGCTTTGGTCTTCCTCATCTCATTTCTGTTTACTCTGCGACCTCTCTATATTAATTCCAAATGGCTGGATCCTGCTGCTGTCTCCTGTGTATTTCCTGCTATGCCTGAGTAATGACAGGAGTTTCATGTTCATCCAAACAGGTCTCTTGCCCCTTTTGGCCCAATTTCTTGCTTATGCAATCAAGAGTGAAATGTCTTTTTCATCCTCTGTGTCTTTTTTTTTTCACAGCCAGAATTGTCCATAGGGTATGGAAACTGATATCTTTTCAGCTGAAATAGGATTTCTAGAAACTGCCTTGAAACACCCTTAAAGATACTGGAATTTGAAATGTTAAATGCAGACATTTGAATCTGATCCTGAGGAGGAAAAAGTATGTGAATATTTAATATGCACTATTTTTTAAATCTGTTTTCCGATAAAAGTATTGGTCAACTGGACTTCACAGTTTTATTGGAAAGTACAAAACCACAGGGACCCCTACTGAATGAAGAACTTTTTCTGGCCTTTTATGACAACACTTTTCATATTCATTTGAAAGCATTTACTTCATTTTGGGAACATTTTGGTGTTCATAGGCTTTGTTTATACTTGTATTTATAGTGTAAATTCCAGTGTAATCACAGCTTTACTTCTCACATCTGTTTTGGGCTGTTTGATGTCCGCTAAAGCTCCCTCTCTTGGCTTTCAAATTTTCTTTTTAAAACTTTCAGTTTTATTAAAAGGTGGCTTTATACTTGCAAAAGGTACTAAATTTAGAGCTTGAAGAACTCTTGAGGGAAGGAGTATGGACCATTTGTAAGGAAATCCTTCACACTTCAGCAGAATGTGCAAGTGGTTTAGATAATTAGCTTGTTTCTAAGGTTTTGACCCTAATCAGGAAAAGAATTGTAGGAATCCCTTTTTGCTTCTGCTCTTGGGCTGCAGGGGTCTAATATCACATGGATTGTTATTTCTTAGCATGACTTTTCAAAATCACCATGAAATACCTTATATAGGTTTCTCTCTAAGTGTAAAACTTCACATAGTTATCTTTCACAGGGAACAGAGAGACTCATTCCCAGAGGTCTCTTCCATATTTCTTTAGCTCTCTAAGAAGAAGCAATCAGCAATACCTAAGTATGTCTGCAAGGCACTGAAAAGAGAAAAGTCTCCACATTTTTGACCCCATCTTTTAAGTGGAAAATAAAAAAGATGGAATTGCTTTAAAGGAATCAGAGAACACCATGCTGGATTTTTCTGTCAGAGTATCTTTTTTCCTTCAGTATTCTCTCTTCATGTCAAATCTTGCTGCCATCATGCATCTTTGACACCTTCGTGAGGAACAGCTTAATTGGTGTGTGAATTGGTTAGGAGTATTTTTGACGCAATTCATTTTCATGGGACTTTACCAGTGTGACTAAACATTCAGAAAGAAGGTTCAGCCTGACCGATGTAGGCTCATATTAAAATTACCAAAAAAAAGAGGCAAAACTGCTTACTTCATACGTAGTATTTGAGTTTAAATCTCACCTTAATATGTGTAAAAAGTGAAATGCCTCTAACAAGAAAACATTAAATGAAACTCACTCTAGGACAGACAGCACGTCAGAGAATTTGAAGTCCAAACTTCCATTCTTAGGACACTCCCATTCAGAAGTGTCTCTCCTGACTGCATGATTGCTCTAACTGCTGGGTTGTGGGCTGTTCTTGTTTGCTTTTAAAGAAAAGATTTGAAAGGTCTGTTTATTTCACTGCTGAACAGAGCAGAAAAGCTTTCCTCTTCATATTATTGTACATGGAACAATCCCATTTAGCAGCTGACAGTTACATCTCTTACACCTCTTCTCACTATGTTCACCCTGCATTTATCTAGCTCAGTTTTTATTTCTCGTGCTTTGCTGAAGCTTAGCAGAAATGTATACTGCAGAATATGTTGACACAGTTCAATTCAAACCCATTTTTTTCTCGTACCAAGTACCCACAAATTGAGGTCACAGCTCCTAAGACTTTTATGTGTGGAACACTATTCGTGGCTTCAGGTCACAGTGCTGAATACTGACAGGTGGGTTCAAAACACCTTCTGGAGTGTTTCCTATGTTTTTACATCTGGAGCTGTGATAGTTCAGAGGAAACTAATACAGAGCTAATACAGCCTTAAAAGTTGGTGAATTAAATTATGTTTCGTAACCTGAGTATTTTGAGCTGCATGCTATCCCTGGGGTTTGTGCTGTCAGCCAAAGTTATGCACATACAAATAATGTATTAAGTTTCTGCATACAAAAATGTGTGCATGCACAAGTTTGGAAATCTGGGGTGGTTGAAATTGAGCAGAATTGTTTTGAATAATTCAGATTATTTTATTTCCAGTGAATTCACAGCAGTTGTTTCTTGGGATACTTGCCAGCCTCAAAGGAAATACCAAATACTATATAAACTCCATTCTTGAGATGAGGCAT
>NW_008676293.1:46775-49060 GCF_000695815.1 Acanthisitta chloris
GGGTTCTCTAGCCAATATAAAACAATAAAATGATCCTAGTAAACATTCCAAAGCATTTTTTTTTTCTCTAAGACTGAAACACTTTCATACTGCCCTGGGGAAAGTTTATCATCTTTTACAAAACTTAGACAGTAAATTTACTTTTTTTTGCTCCATAAAATCTTGAAATCTAGGATTACAGCCATTTTACACTGAGATACAACCTTGGTCTTCCAAGGTTTCTTTTTCTGCAGACAAAACCCAAAGAAAAGATGTCTGGAAGACAGCACTAATGTAGCATAAGAGAAACCCAGGTATTCTCCTGCTCTACTTGACTAAGGCCAGGAATTCACACCCTGTACTGCCAAGTCCAGGTAGATGCTCTGACCAGCTGCCTGTTCTGGACCCAGGTGTTGCTGCTTTGATTACCCAAACCATCTTGGATAGGAGAGGTATTTTGGTCTGGAACCTCCATGTGTATTTCCTCATGAAACAGCAGCTAAGAGAATTATCAAGCAGCTCCATGTTTTACTCTAACACTGTTTTGGCCAAGACTTTATTGTGTATGCAAAATTTAAACCTGAGCAGGCCTGCAGTTCTCCTGTCCATGAGGCACATTGTATGGCCATATGTAATACAGGTACTACAGAATGTATTGCAGATACTTCACAAACAATATAGTTTAGATTATATACTTAACAATTTAGAATTTAGGAGCACCTGGGTTGGTGGTGCTCTGACAGAAACCCTGTCAGGAAAGCACATGGAGGAAGGATGGAATGAGTAGTGCTGGGGAACTGCTCAGGAGCGGTCAATTCACCTCATGTGGTCACAACATAAGTTATAACCAGAACCACTGTGAATGTTAGGTTGCTTTTTTTTTTAGCACACAATTTGTTCTCTTTATGTGAAAAATGTGATCATTACTCTTCTGGTTTGGAGACTTCAGCTACCAAAATTTCATTCTGTAGTTTGTTAGCTGACTTGTTAATGGGGTAAAGACCAGATTTTCACTACAATAGCAACTGGGTCTAGTACTGTCATGGAGGAACTGGCTGCCAGAGGGCAGAACAGTGCAAAGCTGCCCAGCTAATGACCTGCCATGGTCACCTGAGGACTAGGCAGGTACTGGATGCCTGGCATGGGCTTGCTGCTTCTGCCCATGCTGCTGCTAGCAATATATTTTTTTTTGATTTAGAAGACGTGGTGTTTAAAACAGGATATAAAATCAAATTGACTCTGTTCTTTATTTTGTTGCTTATCAAAAATCATAGAATGGTTTGGGTTGGAAGACACCTAAAGATCATGTAGTTCAATCCCCCTTTATGAGGTTTGCATGGACCCACTTCTCAAGCCTGATGACTTTAACTGAGTGTTATGAGAAATTAAAGTGTTTGGTCACCCATATTTTTATGCCTAAATAATCCTACAAATGGAACTGTTCTGTATTCAGTTTTTCACACTAGTGAAAGGAGACATAGAATATCCCCATGGGTGAGTATTATCTACCTAGCTCTTCCCCATATTATGGAAATAAAATCTTGGTTTGTTAAATATTACACCAATTATCTTGACCAGATGGTGACTCTTTCTTGGTATGGTTTGTCAAAACAGTCTTGAAGGCAAGCATATTCCACCCAAATTAAGTGCTGGGGTCATTATTGATAGCTGTGCTGATGCAGAGGCTGTATATGGCAGGAATGATACTGACTTTTCAACTCTGTCAAACATGCTTGTTGACTTGGAGAAAAAGAAATGTGTATGGGGACAGAAGATTTTCTATAGGGGGAGAATAAATTCTGTATTAGTGTGACTGTGAATAAAACTTAGGCAGAACCTCTCTGTTAGGCAGAACAGAAGAGAAAGATGAAAACAAGTCTGAGAAAGACTCTAAACTTTTCTATTTCAGATGATAAATAGAATATAGAAACTTTTACTGTTATCATTTTTACTTGCCAAAATGCCTCCCTTCTATGAGTGATTTGAACATTGTGGACATCATAAAAAATAATCAGGTGCCAAGTGAGATCTCCTAACAGAGGTCCTTCTTACATAGATATTTTTTGAGCATTTAAGACAGGCCAGATGTATGGGAGAAGAAGATATTGAAAAAAATCAAAGCAAAGAACAATTCTACTCCAAAACGTAACAGCAACAACTGTTTCTGGTTTATTCCTAATTTCCGTATCTAATGCTTTCAATTTACAAGTAAAAAGATGTGGTTTATTTTCCTCCAGTACAGCAGTACATGTTTATCCTGGAACAAGTTAATTTCTTTGTACCCCATCCATCACTGCCACTTGTAC
>NW_008676293.1:49122-49404 GCF_000695815.1 Acanthisitta chloris
ACATGTTCAGCCCTTTATTGTGCACTCAAGTCCCTGGATTTAGTAATGCTCAGATAGGAATGAATGCTAGTGCATACAGTTAGGCTGTCTTCACGGGGCCTGGTGGAATGAAGTGCTTGTTGCCAAAGCCAGTACATGTGACCAGCACCAGCAATATGTAATGTCGAAACCTGTATTTTAGATAGACTATTTAGGTGTTTTTTCCAACATTTTCACCAGTAACTGAAATGCAGATTAAATGTGTTATGGAAGATTTTACTTTTTATCTTATTTATTTATTTA
>NW_008676294.1:0-8036 GCF_000695815.1 Acanthisitta chloris
TTCCATGATTCTGTGATTCTATGATATACAGATAAGTCTTTTAAAACAAAAAAGTCATTACAGCAGAATCTGTACAAATTGGCCTCTTTTCTCCCCTATGGCAGACGAACAAGAGTCATTTTAAAAAAGCTCTGAGTCAACGCCAGCTCTATGCTTACCTGGAGTGACAAATCAGCACCAAGCCAGCTGGTACGGATCTGAACCTGTCCAAAGCTGGTTCTGAAACACTCCTGGGGGGAAGAGGATCAGCACCTGCAGCACTCCAGCTGACTTAGGCTGGAGTCACACCTCCCCCTGTGGGCACCTGCACCTCAGGGTTCTCTCCCCTTCAGCGTTTTCTGATTACTTCACATAATGTATTACTCACCTTATCCTAGAAACCACATCTGACTGAAGCACAAGCAATACAGAAACCTCAGGAGGAAACTTCAGACAAAACACATGAAATATATGATGAATCTAAACAGGAAAAAATCCCAAACAAATGACGGAGGTCTTTGTCATGGCAGGAAACAGACAGAAGGCAGTTTGGTGAGTTAGCACAGACAGACAGCAGGAAATACAGCAACACAGGGTAAAAGGCTTTTCAGCTGTTTATTATAAAATACAGATTTACATGTGAAGGCACTTTGAAACCGTTACAAAACTTCCATATAAACTATTGTTTTAGCTGTTCAACAGGCCCAAAGTATTTCTTCTATCACCTAAACGGGTGAACAATTCTGAACTGCATCCAGTTGTAGTATATTCATTTTCCTAATGAATAAACACTACACTTAACCATAACTAATGAGGACGTTAGCACCATCAGTTTCCTAGTTTCACTGAGGGGAGCAGACACGTGATGAAATCTGCAGGTGATGCCAAACCAAAACCAAATCAACTCAGCTCTCACCATACAATACTGTGGAAAGACTGACCTTGTCATGCCTGACCATACATCTATCCATAAAGGCTGCAATCCCTCACTTGTTACCTCAAAATCTGAAGACAAACATTAAAACTTGAATCAAATTAAAGCCGAACACGAGAATCTACAAGAAACATGGTACACTGCGTGGCCATTTCCTCACACTGCAGCTCTCCATGGTCAAGCACCTTTTTCTGACAGTAAAAAAACCAGAATAAAAATTAAGTAGTTACTAATTCAAAAACATGTTTGTAAACTTTCTATTCCCTACTGAGTAGGGTCCCTGCACACATACGCTCTGCGCTCAGTTTCTCCTCCTCCTGGCCAGATCCATCGGCTGAGACTGCCCCAAACCATCACATGTGGTACAGCTCCTGCAGCACACACCACCCCACCCAGCCAGGGAGGTGAGCAGAGCTCCTCACACAGCTCCTATGTAATCGTTGGGTTTTTCCTTTTTCAGTTCAGTTACACAGAAACTGAAAACACAGTGCTGAGAAGTTTCTCTATGGCTCTAATCTTAAAGGCAATTAGAAAATAAGATCAAGCCACTGATTTCCCGTAATAAGGAAACCTTAACTTTTCTTCATTTTGGTAACATAAACCCTACCAAATCCTCAGCATTAACAACTAGGTTACAAGAACTAGATGCTGGAATTTATACACTTCCAGGAATCCAAGCCTCCAACAGCTATGAACCCCCACAGACACACACCCCTTAGGAGATGGGCATACATTCAGTGTAGATACTACACAAGAGGCTAAGGTCTTCAGGAAAAAATAAACCAGAGACACAATTTCTTAAAAGAATTTGTCCACTTGAACAGCTGTGAGGTGGCCCAAGCGCCAGCTGCTGATTTCAGCTGTAAGCAGCTTGTACTTCATGGGTGAGCTGCCATCGGTGTGAACAGCTTCGAGGGCAGAGCTGCTCTCAGGCTCCCAACGTGGCAACACCCACTGGCTAGAGAGAGGTAATTCACTCACCAAACCACATCTCAGTGCTCTGTCAGCATCAGAGTCACATAAAAGTTACTGCTATTTGTATTTTTTGATTACTGCCTTTGTTATTGCAAAACCTGTCAGATGCCTGTCACAGCCTACACTCCAACTGAAGTGCTGACAGCTCAAAACTGCCCAGCTCTTCCTGAGGGTAAATGATTCATTTCTTCTCCCCTGCAGCTGCTCCACAGCAAAATAACACAACTCCACATTCTTATCAAATAAGGCACTTTCAAAGTTTCTTCCCCAAATACCAAAGGCCTGAGGGAACTTAACTGACTTCACTCATTTCCTTACCATTCTTGTTCCAAAAACAAAACCAGTATTACTAGAAGCTGAGTTACACTTAGAACTTAAGATGCTCCAAATGAGGCCTGAGAACATCCAGTACAGCCTCCTACAGAACACCCTCTTGCTAATCAGCTCAGAGTAAGTTATAGCACAGCATGGCCTTCAGGCATGAAAACCACCACCTCTCATCCTCAGGCACTTCCTACTTAACCCTTGCTTTCTGCAGCCTGTGAAGTCAGGTAGAAGCTCAATGTTCAAGAAACTTGGCAGTTGTCTGCATACAAACCCAAGAAATAAATAGCACAATGGCTCTATCCAGCTCCACAACCTTCAGACCCCACAGAAAACAGGCAGTTCTAATGATTTGCTCTTTCACTGACAACATCCTGGAGACGTTTCAGTAGAACATCATCATTTTCCTGGCAGAGTCTCTTCGTGGGGGATTCAGTGTCGCTATCGATCGTTATCGCTCGCTTCTTACTCCTGTGTTCACCTTGCTTTATCATATTGTTGATGTCCTTCAAGCTCTGCCATCGAGACAAAACGTAATGAGTCACTTTGATCCCATTTCAAACTTCCTCTGGGTTTCAAATACCTGAGAACAGAGGGTGAACTGAACCCCTTTAAGCGAGCGACGGATCCTACGTACAGAATTACACCCTGATGCGTTATCAGAGTCCCCACAGTTGGAAGAGACCTTTAAAGACCATCACGTCCAACTGTCCACCCATCACTTCATCAAACCCAACCACTAACCTGTCACTGTATTATACATATCTTCTAACTGCATTATGTTCCTAACTGCATATTATGCAAGGGCAATATGTTCCTAACTGCATGATGCTCTAGTGTGGTGCTAATGCATCACCATACACCTTGTAATGCATATACCTGTGCATAATGTCACTAGATAGCACAATAGGCATTACATACACAGACATTATACATGTGTGATATATAGAACACACATATCATACTATACATGTATTCTACATATATAAAACACATATCATGCAATACCTGTGTTCTACATATAACATACATATGCTATACATGTGTCATATACACATATAACATACATATCATGCTATACCTGCGTTCTATCTACATATAACATACATATCATGCTATACATGTGTCTCTGTATTATAGCACATTAGGACTGCATTAGAACACATCCTAATTAGGAGACTAATCAAGCCTCTCTGCCCCCTGTCCAGCTGTTTCTGCTGCCTACCTTGGAGGGGCTCCCGCTGAACCTGTAGAGCAGAGCGGAGCGCGGGGTCAGGCAGGTCCCGTTCTTGTGCGGCGACACGTACACCGAGTGCTGCTGTGAGATGCGGCGCGGGGACAGCGGCTGCTGCCTGATGCTGGGGAACGGGGACAGGGGAGGGGCCTCCATCTGCAACACAGGACACAGCTGCAGAGCACCTCATGCGCTACGCGGTTAAGAGCAGTACCTTCACAGAAGGAAAGATTCATACACTTCCAGGTCTTCTAAAAAGATTTGATCCTGTGACGGTTAAACAACAGATCAAGTACCGATCAAACAACAGAACAAACTAGTTTTCCAGGTGTGTTACACCAATGGGTGTTGCATCAATGTAAAGAAGCTGAAACTGGGGTGGCAAACTGAACAGTGTCTGCATTTGTCCTCTTGAAAGGCTGTCAAAGCAAGTCTTCACACCATTATCTACCTGGCTTTACCCACACCAGGGGAGTGACAGGACCAAATTATTGACACGTGTTTAACTGTCAGGGAAAACAACTCTGGCTCTGAGTATTAATTCCAAAATACTTACTACATGATCCTGGTTTGTGATATCATATTTCAATGCAAATGATTTGACTCTTCCTACGTAGACTGCATTGTAAAATGTAATGAGATCTCCTCTCTCCTCTGTTTCTGGCTCACTGGAGCTCTTTGCTGCAGATCCTGAGGAGCTCTCAGCCTTCACGGACAAGTCTAACAGGAGGAGAGAGATTTCAAAACCACAGCACTGGTAAACTGTGTGTTTCAGAGTCAAACTTACCTTGTACAACTGGCAAGAACTTGTTGGTCAACTGACTAGCTAATTAGAGGAACTAAAGAAACACAAGGCAGGAGCAGGGTGTGCTCTTTGAAGAAAAGAACCATCAAAATATTCCAAGAGCTGTTCATCTTCACCTTTCTATGTTCACCAGTGTTTCTGTCCAAGAAGAACTACAGTATCATTGACACACTAAGAAAATACTCCAACCCTGAGCAACCAAAATTAAACATTCTTTCCAGCCAGGGAGTGTAATTTCCATATCTAGCACACAGCAGAGCTACTGACAAGAAAGTTTCTTTTTCAACAATACATTTGTCTTTATTTATTTAGAACTGTAAAACTTGCTCCACTTCTCCTTATTACTTGACAGTTCAAGTCTTTCAAAACCCACAACTACATTATTGTGGCAGATTCCTTTGCTGTACTCACCTTCTGCCATCTCCGTATCTGGGTTTGCATTTTTGTCCAATGGGACACCAGCAGCAGTGTTTCTCAACAAGACACTCCTATAAACCTACAAGACACCAGGGAAAAACACCCTTGTCAAGGAAAACAAGGAAGTTAGAAGACTAGATGAAATCCATCCAGATAGGAACAAATATCACAGTGCAGAGGATTTGACTTTTCCCTTATGTGCACAAGCATGAGAAAAGCCACCCCTGAGCTTCACAGAAAGGCAAAGACTCTGGACTCACATGGCTGTTTGCTTGTGGCTGGTTTCTGTAACTTTTCATTATGTCCTGAAAAGTTCTTTCCTCTTTGGTTACCTGGAAAAGAAAAGGCTATTGAGGACCAAGTGCATGAAGGCCAAGGCTGCTCAGTCCAGTGTGCAGCATTTTGGTGAGTATCACTATAAATGCAACGAGGATTTTTCTTATTCAGGCATTCCTTGTTTCCTAGCTACTAGAGCTTTTTGTTGCTTATGATGCTTAGGAATTATTCCTTTTCAGATTTTTCTTCTAGTGACACTTAAAATTAAAGAAGGGAAATATTATGAAGTCAAAAATGTATTTTGTGAATTTGAAGACAGGACCCCTTGATTTTTCTAAACAGAAAGTGAGATAAAGTGGTGAGACTCTGGCACAGGTTGCCCAGGGAGGCTGTGGCTCAAGCCTGAAGCAATCTGTTCTGGTGGGAGGTGTCCCTGCCCAGGGCAGAGGGATGGGGCTGGACGATCTCTAAGAACCATTACAAACCCTTAACATACCATGAAACTATGAAATCCTGAACAAGACACGAGGCAGGTATGTACACACGTAGTTTCACCTTGCTTTTGTGCTTCAAAACAGCTCATTTGTTAAAGCTCTTTGGTTTTCAGCCATGCATTTGCAGTTTTAAGAGCAGATGAGCAAAAACTTTTGTAGTAGGAGCCAGGAGAAAATGTATCAAGGCCTCTGGCTAAGTTGTCAGGTCTCACACTGCACTGGAGACAGCACTTGAAAACCTGTGTTAGAAAAATACCCCAAACAACTGACAAACTACATGGCAATATACAGAGCACTGACTGTTCAGTGGTTTTGCTTTCCTCCAGTGATCAGTAGTGGTGCCAGGTGAGCCTAAGCCATGCAACCGTTAAGACCACAGGCAATCACCAATTAAACATCAGTTTCCCTTCACACACAGTGCTCCTCTTTGTTTGTCTGCCTTAAGAAAAGGTGATCCAGCCCCAGTGGATGAGGAGCCTGGGCTTAGTTTCACCCTCCTGAATTTGTGTCTGAATCAGACTTGATGAGCACTGTAGTCATCAGCTCAAGTTTGTGTCAAACCAAAAATCCAGTTTCAAAATCCAGTTTAACAACACCTTACACCAGAGTTGGCAAATGGAATAAGAAATGAAGAAATACAAGTAGAAGGCAACCAACCAAAATTTCTGAACCTGAAACTCCACAAGCTAAGAGGATTTTTGGGGAATAGAAACTTGTTCTACATACATCTGCTCCTGCAAATTTCTGCACCTGCCTAATTCTGTAACTGTGATGGGGTTTTAGGTTCAGGTTATACAGATGGTGAAGATGACAAACAGGATAGAAAACAAATCTGGGGCAATGAGACCACACAGTGCTTTGTCTGTGTCAACCAGTGCTCAGTGTGGACGTGCTCAGGAAGGGAAGAAAAAAACCCCTCTTACCCAGCTGGCAAAACAAAGGCAAAAACATACCAGGACTTCATCCACTTCCTGGAAGGACTTTTCCCTTCCCTCCAGTAACATGACAGGAATAAAGCAGTTAAACTAAACTAAACACCTGACATTTGGATCGGCATAAAATTCACTGCTTTTCTTAAAACACACGTTACCTTTGCCATGATGTAAAAGGCACAGAGGAGGAGCTGGTCCAAATGTCTGTCCTTCATGAGATCAGCACAATGAACCAGTGTGAACTCAAAGCATGTCCATATCTTCCTGCGCAAGTCATTGGAAACATCCAGTTTCAAGCACAGGTCCCGCAGGCGCACACTTGCCAGATGATACACCTGGAAGAAAAGACACAGTAAGGAGTGAAGCCAAACAAGCTTATCTTAGCCTGCAGAAATGAAAGGCCTTAAAGCAGAGCTGTTCTGTAAGAGCAATAAATATGATTAGAGGGATGGAACATCTCCCCGATAAGCCAAGTTTGAGAGTTAGGTTGTACAGTCTGGAGAAGAAAAGGCTCCAGAGAGAACTTAGAGACCCTTCCAGTGCCTAAAGGGGCTCCAAGAGAGATGCAGACGGACTTTGGACAAGGGCCTAGAGTGACAGGACAAGGGGCAGTGGCTTCCCACTGCCAGAAGACAGGGTGAGATAGGATATTAGGAAGGAATTCTTCCCTGTGAGGGTGGTGAGACACTGGCACAGGTTGCCTGGAGGTGTTCCAGGCCAGGTTGGATGGGAGTTGGAGCAACCTGGGCTAATGGAAGGTGTCCCTGCCCATGGCAGGGAGGTGAATGAGATGAGCTTTAAGATCTTTTGGCAACCCAAACCATTCTGTGATTCTATGATTCAGAGTTGTCCACTCTCCAGAAACTGAATCTGTAATGCTCATAGAAAATCTGCCTAAAAACATTTATGCCTATAGCTTCTATACCATATCCCTGACTAACTAACTAGGCACATCCTTTAAGCTAGAAAGCAGAAAAGAGGTAATTTCATTTTCACTTCCTCTACTGAACAGAGGCAAGAAAGGAGAGTAGGGACAAACTCATTGTGAATGTGATGATCACTGTAAATGGAAGGTCAAAATTTAAAGACAAATTTAAGTTAAGATTTTAGTTCTCCCTCATAACTAATAGAAATATTTTGCCTATATGTTGCTCAAATACACAGCTAGAGCTGAAGTACTCCCCAGCTGAGGAGCCCACCCCAGGTTTCCATCCCTAGGGAAGCATTGCAGATTGGTGTCTGGAGCTGGATACCAAGGATGAACTCAAAGTGAGATCCCTGCCTGGAGTCTGTGAAAGGGAAGCTCCAAACACTCCAGCTGTGGATGCCTGGACACCCTCCTGTCCCTCCTGCCTCTCACAATGGCAAAAGCAGCCTGGGGACAGGACAAGCAGCTCCTGTTTTACACCCTGGGGAGGGATTTGGGTTCGTCATGACAAGGACACTGGAGGTGTTGGAGCATGTCCAGAGAAGGGAACAAAGCTGAGAAAGGGGCTGGAGCACAAGGGGTGGCTGAGGGAGCTGTGGGGGCTCATATTGGAGAAAAGGAGGCTGAGGGACCTTCTTGCTCTCTACAATTGCCTGACAGGAGGCCCAGCCAGGTGAGGGTTGGGCTCTGCTCCCAGGGAACATGTAACAAGACCAGAGGAAACAGCCTTGAGCTCTG
>NW_008676294.1:8136-13518 GCF_000695815.1 Acanthisitta chloris
GTTCAAGGAACACCAGGGAGGCTGTGGCTGCCCCAACCCTGGCAGTGTTCGCAGCCAGGTTGGCTAAAGCCTTGAGCAACCTGCTCTGGTGGGAGGTGTCCCTGCCCAGGGCAGGGGTTGGGGCTGGATGATCTCTAAGCTCCATTCCAACCCCTAATATGCTATGAAACTGTGAGAGTAAAACTTCTAAAATGCAATCTGAGTTCATGCTGGCAGGTGGCTAATCAACTCTTAATCTCTTCTCAGAGACAGACTGTCCCAGCAAAATTAAAGAGCCAATAGTTCAGACACAGGATATGGCTTACAAGTATTTCCAGAAATTAGTTACTGTATTAAGATGCATCTTAAAGACTGTTCATTGTAGAATTCTCTAGGTTGTATTGTAATACAGATACCCTTTAAAGGGGAAAACCTCTGGAAATAACTACTCAAGTAAGAAAACAACAGCAAAAAAGGAAATATTTTAATATTTTTGAGAGATGAATTTAGGCAGATATCGTTTGCAGTCATTCAGACAAGTTACCTGCCTCCTCCACAGACACCTCACACCCTGCATGCTGGAACTGAAGGCAACTAAAAGCAAGTCATGTGCAGCTTCTCTGAAGCACAGCCAGTTCTTAACTTACCCCTTGAATTCTGAATTATTACAAGTAGTTCCTTCTTTATAGAGACCTTTAGTTAGTGTGTTATTCATCCCTGCTTTCTGAGCCCCCACCCCAGCAAGACCAGCACTGCCAGGCAGACCTCAAAGTGGCAAATGAGAATCTTCAGATGCTGGATCCACAGCAGAGTGGGTTTGAATGAGTAAGACACAGGAGAATCATCTTGGATAGGTCTAACCCTTGAAAATGTGAGAGGCAGTCAAAACAGACAAGAGAATTAAAAACTACCAGTATGTCTTTGGTTACTTATAGAAGCTCCTAATTAACAGATCTCATGAGGAGGAAGGGAAAAACTGGATTCTCTGCAACATTCAACACCGTTTTCCTTCTTCAAGGTGTCTAAGAACTGCACATGCCAAAGGAAAGGCACAGGAGGACTGAAGGTAAGGGGAGCTGCAGAAGGAGGCAGGTTCTAGCGTGGCCACGAGCAGAGCTACAGAGAGTGACAGCACTTACCTTCCTGTAGAACAGTGCCAGGGACCCTGTTCGCTTCGGTTTGCTCACTGCTGACAGCTGCACTTCTTGTGCTTGACTGGCCGGAGGGTGGCAGGGAGCCTGGGCCTCCACTTTGCAGGGCTGGCCTAGGTTAATGGAAATGGGGATCAGGGTGATCCCACCCATCTCATTTGCAACACCTGCAGAGGATACACACACCCAGACATAAAGTGGGTTCCCTCCTCACACCACAGAGTTCAACTGCAAGTCAAGCTCATTTACAAAGGTTTCATGCTAAAGACATCTCATCCTCTGTACTAGATCCTAAAGAATCTTTGTCCCTCAGAGTCTTCAGAAATTACTAAAAATGACATATCTGGTAATGCTTAAAGGCAGAATATAAATGTGAATGATCATTTCTAAAACTATCTGAAAGTGATGTAGGTTTACAAGAAATTCCAATTTCTGTACCTGTTGCTCCACTCTTTTGGGCCATCCTTTTTGTGCATTTTTCTGCAAACCTGACAGCACATCCCATCAGCCCTCATTAACTGCCTTGGTAGACAAATTCTCTTACTAAAAATCTCCTTAAATGTGAGAAGTGGAGAGTTTTCTCTTTTCATCTTTATCTATAAACCCAATTTTTAAATTCAAAAAAGCATTGTCAGAAACATTCAAGCATCACCCAGTTTCCCAAACAGAAGTCTCACATATGAACAGCTAATGTTAACATGTAACCTTTGTCTCTTATGTAACAGCCAATGCTCACACATTCCTTAGCCAGAAATTCCAGAGCCTTTGAACAGACCCGAGTTATGACAACCTGCAGTAAATCATTATTGGGGCTGAGAACCAAAGCATCACTTAATCTGAGTGAGGTGTGACTGGAAGCAGCAAGAACCCATAACTGTGTTCATGAGGAAGAATCCTCAGGATGTCTGTCAGGGATCAGATGTCTCCAAGGAGAAGATGTCAGTATAAACTTAAGCTTTTGGTTTTGGTTGCTGTTGACAAAGTGAGTGTTCTTTTAAAAAGAAAAAGCAATACAAGATGCATGGTGTGTCTAAGTAGACCTTCAGAGCAAGGAAAATATCTAGCAGAGAAGAAAACCAGGCAGAATTCGTACCGTGCAGTGGGATAGTGACCGTCTGTCCTGCTTTTCCTGGGCCTGGAGTGGTTGTCATGGTCAGTACTGTCTGGCCAGGAGACACTGACACTTTTTCAGCAGCAATGCTTGATGCTGGAGCAATTGTCAGCTTAGTTCCTTTGGTTAAGACTTTTTCCACCTGCATTTCTCGGGGGCTGTCGTCTCCAAAGAGCCTTCTCTTAGCACTCCCAGCTATAGGAGAGCTGTAGCGCTCGTGGACTGAGATGGGTGACAAAGGTTGCATGTCTGCTGTGCCAAGGAGGGAAAAACAACATCAACAAAACCTTAAGAGCAGCAGCTTAATGGGAATACATCTTCAGAGGAGGGGAAAGGCTACCTTCCAACTACTGCACTGGAGTACCAGAAATCACTTCTAGTTCAGAACTGCTCTCAGAGTTCACTGTTCCTAGGTGATAGCAACAAGATCTACAGCCTTTTATCATCCCAGACAGCACAGTTTTACCAACAGGTATCACATGGAAGCTGAGAAGCCAAACCCATTTGCAGAGACTGAGGAACAAGCAGGGTCACAGATACTCCAGTCTGCTTGGCAATTAGTAGTATTTGCACATGCCACTCCTATGAACTCACTCCTGCAGGAACACTGACCATGTTCCCTGGACATGCTGTCTGCTCTATGTTCTGGCTTTCAAACTCTCTCCAAACTGACCCCTGTCAGATGCCTCCACCCTCACCCACCACTGGTTTCCTTCAGGCTTTTCTGGTGCTTTCAAACACTTACTCCAGTAGTAAGCCAGGAGTACACAGCACTACTGTACAGGCTTCTGTTCCTCTCACTCTTTGCATTTCTGCTGCAGTATGCTAGCCACCTGCAAGGCTACCAGTGACAGCAGCTTCCCATTTCCCACAAAGCAGAAACTTTCTGGATAACTAGCCAGGTAAGACTGACTGGAGACATTACTTCTAATTCTGCCAAGATGGTTCTCTCAGTGCCAGGGGAAAACAAGCACTTCCAATCCCCACCTTTCTCCAAATAGAGTTAGGAGGAGCCTCAGGTACCAGACTCTTCTAGATGAGATCATATATATGTCTCACACAGCCCTAACCCATATATAGGACACCATCTCCAAGCTTCCCCTTCCATCAAACAACTACCCTACAGCAACTGCTTGTACACCTCCTACCTAAGGAATACTGCAAATACTTGTCCTGTCCTGCAGTTTGCCAGACAAACACAAAAGACAACATCACACAGCCAATCAGTCTATGGTGCAGCTGCAAGAACCTATGGACTAGTGTCTGGGATACAGTGAGAGTAGCAATCCCTGACTAGGGAGGTATGCAAAGGAACAGCAGTGCTGGCACTGCCTCTGCCCTGTCAGGAGAAGGTTCTGTGCAAGACTCAGCAAAGAGCAGTTCTTTAGAGGAGAGAATACTGCAGGCAAAGTATTGTCCTCCTCTCCTGCACAAAACCAGTGCTGTAGGAAACAGGAATAAGTGCAGCTCTATAATTCCAAACAAAAGTCACATAAAATCCAGTCAAACTTAGTGAGAATAAACAAACAAAAAGCAAGAAAGACCTAAAAAATTCAGGGTTTTTTGACAATAAGCCATTTGATGACAACCCACCTAGAGTAAGGTCACCCTGGCACCCAACCAGCAGCAAAACCTGCCCCAGTCCAGAAGGGAAGCACCACCACCACTATCTGCTGCCAGTGAGACACAGCACTGGGTTGACTGGGTGCATCTAGACTTCCCCTTGATTCAGTAAGAGGCTTCACAATTCTGAACGCCTAATTCAGATTCAAGATTGCTTTTTGCTATTACAGAGAAGTCCAAACATTCTCTCCCCAAGTTCACACATTCGAATCACAGCAAACCTTGCACATACCCCGTCGTAAGCTCCCACCAAGGTCTGTCCGCACCTCTTTCACTCGAGGATGAATTATGGGAGATAAAGGCATCATAGGCAGATGCCCAAGGCCACTTCCCCCATTGCTGGCTTCGAAATTGCTGGGAAATATTACCTGAGAGGTAAGAAATGTCAGTGTAAGGTAACAAATTAATTTCCCTTCTTTGTGCCAATCTATTAACAGAAGATTTTTTTGCAGCAATTGTCTTATTGGAACAGTTTTCTGAATACAACAACAGTGAGAAAAAGAACATGAATTTCCCAATAAAAAGAAAACAGATCACATACTTCTTCACAGGTTGGGACCTTGTTCTCTGAGGCCTCGAGCGCATTCCAGAGTGCTGAGTTCCGAGTCCAGGCAAGACTCTCCAGAATTTGTTCCTCAATGCTGTTGAGGTGCTTCACCATGTCTCTGGAAAGTCCTTCCTCAGAGCGAATCAGCACTTCAATCACCTGATGGCAATGAGACATACAGAGAGCAAAGTCACATCTTGACACTATAAACTGCTACTTGCTCCTGTTTGAAAGAACTGGCTGGACGGTCGCACACAGAGAGTTGTGGTCAGTGGCTCAGTGTCCACTTGGAGCCCAGTGAGGAGTGGTGTCCCTCAGGGGTCGGTGCTGGGGCCGATACTGTTCAGCATCTTTGTGGGTGACATGGACAGTGGGATCAGAGCTCCCTCAGCAAGTTGTCTGACATCACCAAGCTGTGTGGGGCAGTCACAGCTGGAGGGAAGGGCTATGCCATCCAGAGGGACCTGGACAGGCTGGAGAAGTGGCTGATGCCAGCCACATGGAGTTCAGCAAAGGCAAGTACAAGGTCCTACACCTGGGTCAGGGCAATCCCAAACACAGCTCTAGGCTGGGGGAGAAGTCATTGAGATTGGCCCTGGGAGGAGGACTTGGGGGTGATGGTTGGTGAGAAACTCCCTGTGAGCTGCAGTGTGAGCTCAGAGCCCAGAAACCAACCCAGGCCTGGGCTGTATCCAAAGGAGTGTGGCAGCAGGTGAGGGAGGGGATCCTGCACCTTTACTCTGCTCTTGTGAGACCCAGCTGGAGTGCTGCAAACAGTTCTGGTGTCCCCAACATCAGAAGAACATGGAACTGTTGGAGCAAGTCCAGAGGAGGCCACAAAGCTGATCAGAGGAACTGGAGCACCTTCCCTACAAGGACAGGCTGAGAGAGTTGGGGCTGTTCAGCCTGGAGAAGAGAAGGTTGTGTGGAGACCTCAGAGCAACCTGCCAGGAGCTGAAGGGGCTCCAGGG
>NW_008676294.1:13746-24919 GCF_000695815.1 Acanthisitta chloris
CAGGTTGGATGAACCTTGAGCAACCTGCTCTGGTGGGAGGTGTCCCTGCCCAGGGCAGGGGATTGGGGCTGGATGATCTCTAAGCTCCATTCCAACCCCTTCACACACTATCTATGGAACATACTATGAAACTTCAATATAGAGTGCTCTGGCATCCTCCTCCCACCTTCAGCTTCCCCAGCCCTCCTCCAAGCCCTCTTCTTTTAACCTCCTTTCCCAAAAGCAAACAGGAATTGGAAGAGACAGCGAATGTTCCATCAGTGCAGAACAATCCATTGCAGGATGCTTTTAGGGCCCTTCCCACTGCTGTAAGCAAGCACAGAACACCAGCACTGAGCACAGGCACAGCTCACCCTGCTCGTGCAGCACACCTGGGCAGACACCAGCAGGTACAGCCACTCGGCCTGGAAACACAACAGCCCCAGCTTTGACCTTTCCTGCCCATAACAAGAAGGGTTGAAAACCACTGCTTTAAAGTTTCATTTAAGAACTGGTCAGAACCCTTAGCACAGACAAGCGAGAGGTGAACTCAGGGTTGACTGATCCCCTGCAGTATCGTTCTCCACCCCATGCTCCAACACAGGATCCATTTTATTTGTTATTCCCATCAGAGGAACATTCAGCCTGTTTTCCTAAAGCTCCAGGCATGGAAATGCCATACAACTTCCCTGGAGGACTTACTGATATGTTTAGTTTTTCCTACTACAGAAACTAATCACCCAGAGAACAAAGTTACAAATGCCACAAGTCTCTCATGTGAAGTCTTTGTGCTGGAAAAATTTTTCAAGTAAGGATACTGCAAGAATCTACACTGAATAGCAGAGAAATCTCAAATCAAACATGAATCTGTTCCACCAAGTTGGATCGGCACTAGTGCATCTAGTTTTGATGGAGGCCACCAACAGCCACAGCAATACTGACTGACTGGTTTCAGCTTTGGCACTGCCCTACAGCTGAGGAGTAATGAAGAGGGGAGAAGAGAACAAATAGCTTCCCCAAAGGGTTCCATTCTTTGGCTGTTGTCATCTAAACAGAATTACTTGATTGCAGGACTAACCATGGTAAGCTGCTAGGTATCCAGCAAAAATAGGAGACATGCAGATAGGTGACAAAAGGACCAAAGCAGTCAAAAAACAATCTGGAGGTGGGGCAAAAGTGGATAAAAAGAGAGCAAACCCAGAGAATACCCAGGAACAGATACCTGCTGTTCTGTTACAGACAGACAAAATAAAACTTAAAGCAAGCCTGTGGTAAGTAGTAACAGCCAAAGGCAACACAGAGTATTGTTGCTATTTCAGCACTGATAAGCAGACCTATAACTTGCAGTGAATAAATATGAGTATCAACAAAATATACACTTGAATGCTTTAGTCTGATAGAAGTGTGTATAGATTAAGAACTAAAAGTTGATCAACAGCATGTTATGGTTCAGCACCATTTAGAAAATGGTTCTTTTTGCTCTTCATTTCAGCTTCAGCTCTAGCATTACACCTTCCAGGTACTGTATTTTAGGACAGCCAGAATTTAGAGTAGGCATATTGCACATTAACATCAGTCCTTCTCTCACCTCGTTCCCTGGGGAGGAAGAGCATCATTCTCTACGACTCTCAGCCCAGTAACATGCCATTTCTGACACAGATCCTGCCTTTTATTTACCTTATAGAAATAGAAGGGGCTGAGGTCGAGCACTTCGATGATCCAGGGGAAGGTGCGTGGGGAGCTGTAAGCGAAGAGCACAATCTCCAAGCAGCATGCCATGAGTGAGCAGTGGAAGAGATCCTGTTCCAGGAGAGCCTGAAGAGACCACACAAAACACAAACGGTCTGAGGTCAGGGAAACACAATCTGGAATTTTGTGCAAGTAATACTACACAGTTTGTTGCAGGAAAGAAGCTGCTTTTTTCTACCATCTACAATTTCTTTTCCACAGGGAACTTTGGAAGACTAGAAGGAGAATAACAGCACCAAACCCATCACATTTTGCAATGGAGGAACGAACTGGCCTCCTCCCTGTGCACCACGAAACAGAGCAAATGCAGTGCTGTACAGCCATATTGACACTGTTCATTGTATGAAGAAGAGAATGTAAGCTGTGTGTCCATAAAGTTGTGATTCTAGAAGGCAACAGAAATCCAGATGGTTAGCAATGCCAGTCACAAGTTTACTTACAGTCAGGTCCTTCCCATGCAGTCTCCGTGTCTCTTGCACCATTATGGTCTCCAAGATTTTATAGTACAAGATCTCTGCCAGCTTTAATCTGTTTACAGCAAAATCTGAAATTGAAAACCAACAGAGATGAAGTCCAATGCCACTGGCACAAATGGTCTTAAGACTAACCTTATCAGGACTTGCCCTTACCCCAGAAAAGTGTGATTGTCTGTATGTACAGACTTTGCAAACCAAAGAAGCATGTTCAGAAATCCACTAGTCCCAAGCACAGCATGAAACTCTAGAAATGTTTTAAAGGATTATTTAATATTTCTCATGACACAATTTTGAAATGTCGCAACAATCATTTTCCTATTTGTATTCAGTTTCCTTTAACTTTAAAGGCCAAGAAGAATGCAAGTTTATACTTGTTATAAGCTGCTTTTCTGTGTTCTCTTGGCTATCCCAGTTTGAACTGCAGCCTTGGGCTTACTCTGTCATCAATTTTTTATTCTTTTCAGTGTTCTGTTTGACAGCAGCTTTTCTGCTTGAATATCTCCTGGGATAAAAACAGCTCCACTGCATTAAGTACTCAGACAACAGTATATGCACGTATATATAGACACATAATGTAAGTATGTTGCCCTGGTTCAGTATTTTAAAGCACCTCATGCCTTTGACTCCATACCTATGTGAGATCCAGGCTGCTCATCTGTTGACTGAGTGTAGCTGCAACAGAAGGTCTCACCGATTTCCTTCACTCTGCTCATGATGCTCTCCATGGGGCTGCGGGCACAGGACCTGCAGCAGAAGGCAAAGAGAAAGCCTTGTTTGTATCAATTCCTACCCAGCTTCAAAATAAACAAACTCAAATCCAACACCAAAATAATATACCAGCCAAATAAAAGGAGAAGCAAATTACACTGAGCTTCCTCAGGAGTTGTGTTACACAGACAGGAAACACAAACATCATGTCCTTTTCCCTTGCCTCACAGAGTTAGAGAGGCTATGCAGACCTTGGAACAAAAGCAGAAGAAAGCAAGAGCTACAGCTGCACACTCAGGAGGAAAATCTATCTGCTAGGAGCAAGGCAGTAGTAAGGATGCTACAACAGGCAACCAACCAGCAAAGGCAGCCAGGAGAGCACACAAGCTGGGCCCAGTTTGAGGGACACAGGAAAGCTCACAGAGTGAATTGCCAACACCTTCCCATTTCCCAGCAAGGCAGAAAAGAACTGATGCACTCCACACAGTCACTGTCATACAAAGGGGCTCCAGGATCTCTGGCTGGAGATGCTCCTTCTGAATGCCTCCAGATGCTCCAACAGCTGTTTTAGAGGACAATAGCTTGTGACTGGTGTCCAGTTAAGACACCAAACTACTCTGAGAAGTTAGAACTGAAATGAACTAATATTTCATTGAACAAACTTCCAATTAACTTCAAAGCTATTCCTGTGGAATTTTAATTAGAAAAATACTGAAAAGCACAGAATATTGCACAGCCCAAACCACAGCTCCTCCCGTTTCTCCCAAGCACACAGTGCATATCTCACTGCTTGCTGAGCTCATATCCAAGATGAATTCAGTACTAATCACAACTCCTGTCAGAGGTTCCCTCAATTCTTTTTCCCATTTCAGTACTTACCTCTCTCTTGACAGACTGAATTATTACTTGGAACAAACACATTTTTCATTAGAGACTGCAGACACATTACTGTCTTAATTGTGCAATATAAATAATACCAATCCTTAAAAAAACCCAATCAAAACAATTGCATCCTGCTGAGCAGTTCTCCTACTAGGAAAACTTTCAAAATACACATAACTCCAAAGATTGAGAACTATGAGTAATATTTATCACCTGTTTATGAAGGTTGCTTCAAAGAAACATGACTTCTGCATTTCAGATACTAAGTGTTAATACTAAATGTCCATTGTGAGGAATGAAAACACATCTAGAGACCTTGCAGCATAACACAGCAAGGCCTTACCTTGCACAGATGTCAGGCAAACACCCAGCATCTGTACAGGTATTTACTGTCCAATTACTGCTCGTTAGGGGCTAGGCTCAGGGAGGAAACCAGCAAGCTGAGGTGTGCTCATGGAATGGCCACTGGGACAATGGGAGAAGTGGCAAACAGAGCTACTGCTCTACAGGAGATCAGCACTGACAGCAATCAGGGTCACTGTGAAGCTTATGCTCTAGAGTTAGATTTAGGTATCCTGAAGCAGCACAAAGGAGAAATGAGGAGCCTGTAGGCTGCTCTTAGTCTTTACCCAGGGAGGCTGTGGCTGCCCCAGTCCTGGCAGTGTTCACAGCCAGGTTGGCTAAAGCCTTGAGCAACCTGCTCTGGTGGGAGGTGTTCCTGCCCAGGGCAGGGGTTGGGACTAGATGATCTCTAAGCTCCATTCCAACCCCTAAAATTCTATGATTCTGTGATTATCTTCCCAGGCAAAGGCTAAGTTTATAGCTTGTTAACTTGAAGACTTCCTCCTCCCTCAAAAACCTCTGCCCACATAGTTACCCCATCTTTGAACTGAGCCATACTTAAAATGTAAACAAATAAACAAAAAAGGCATTTGGCTTTCAAACAGACAAACATAAATTAACATCAGCAAAAGCTGCAGCTACATTAATACAGTGGTGATGACAAGTCAGATGGGAGTAAGGGGGTTGTTCAGCCATCCTTCTCCAAAGGAGACCATCAAGAAAACAGAAGATCTTTCAACAAGAAATAACACAGGCCAAAATACTCTGCACCAAACAAAACGAGCCCAAAGCTGAGTCGCTGTGCATATGAGAGCAGCTGAAGTGGACATACTCACTCAAAGATAGCTGTAAGCTGCTCACTCGGTGCATTTTTTAGCCCAGCCACCATGTTCTGCAACCGGCTCACGCTCTGCGTGGCTGAAGCCACAGGAGTGATCACAGCTTCCTTCTCCCGCAGGTATCTCCTGCCAGTCAGTGGAGTTGAAGGTGCAAATGACCTTTTCTGTCAGACAAGACAAAAAGATAAATAAAAATCAGCCAACAAACCTGTTCCAATGACCTTTCAAATGAGCATCTCCTGCAAAATCCTCCAAAGATTCGAATGACACCACTAGTACACAATGTGAAGGCTTCAGCAAACTTGTGAGCTCAGAACTGACTGATAAGGAGCCAAACTTTTTGCAGGACTCCATAAATACAAAATACAACAAATCTTCAGGCAGACAAAAATGAACTGAAAGGGAAAGAAAAAAAGGAAAAAAGGGATGAAAGGAGAGAAGAAAGGAGAGAGGGTAGAAGGCAGAGAGGGAGGAAGGAAGGGAAGAAAGAAAAAGAAAGAAAGGAAAGGAGGGAAAAAGGGAGGGAGGGAGGACAGATTTTAAATATTAAAGCCTGTAAATTTTTAAGCTCATTTGAAAATTGAAAAATACAGGGCAAGGAAGAAGAAGCACACGCTTCCATTCTCAGTCCCTGACTGCATTAGCTCTGTGACACAAGGAATGGATGGCAGAGCTGCCCAGGAGAGGTTCACAGCAAAACATTCCTTGGGAAATGCTGTCCAGGTGATCTAGAGCCTCCCTTTATCCAAAGGGTGATGCAGCACTGAACAGATGGAGCTGTGTGCATTGTGTTCACCTATTTGTATCCTGCTATCTGGAAGTGACACAATAAAGCATTTGGGTTCAATTATCAGAACTGATATTCTTGAGATATAAGGTAAATAATGCAGCCAGGTTGAGCCAGCAGTCAGCATGCACAAATAGCAACATTATCATACCAAAGAACTGAAGCTCAGAATTGATAAGCCCATTCCAAACACACCTTTAACTTCCCTGAATATGAAGTACACTTATATCTGGAAGAAAAAGCTAAGCCACAGGATTCATTTACAGCAGCACTAGCATCTTAAAAGAATCAGAATTCTTATTCCAATTGACATGTAAATCAAACAGCACATTGTTCTCTTACACAGCCAGCACAATTTTTCCCCTTACCCAAAAGTAATAAAGCAATTGTTTCCCCACATGCCAACTTTATTTTACATTTTTAAAGATGGGGAAATGTTAGCTCTGTTTATAGGCTACTTTGTGTAACAGAGACTGTGGTGAGGTTTATGCCCTGCATGTTATTTTCTGTAGAAGAGTAGAAAAGATGACTTTTCCTGTCCTGCAAAAGGAAACACTGGGAAAACAAATGAATGATTGCACTGCAAAGGTTTCGTGGCTTGACTATGGGGTATAAATGCAGCTTGAACAAAACTAACACCTATATATTAGGTATTAACTACTTACTGATTTTTTTTTTGGACAAACCCAGACTATGCACACAGAAGCGCTCTCACCCTGTTTAAGGAACAGCTATTAATTCCAGAGGACAGAAGACATCACCATTTCTCCTTAGCAAGCCAGCACTGAACGCTGTAATGGCATTCACCATCCTACTCTCAGGAAGAAGCTCAAGAAATTCCAAGTCAGCTCCATGATTCAAGTAGTGTCTAAGGATGGGAAAACCTGAAGGAGTACTTCAAGTGAGCTTGATGTGTTAAATAAATCACCTTTTCAAAATGCTGCTGCAGATGACACTCCACATGAGCTCTTGCTGCTGTTTTCTCCACTGGCACATCCACAGGGAATTTCCGAGGAGTGCCAATTTCTTCCTCAGCATCAGCTCCCAGGAAAACTCTCTCATCAAAGTCACCCATGGTCAGAACATACTCTTCATACTCTTTATTCAGTGCTTTGCTGAAAGAGAAGCTCAGGTGTGATCCCAAAGGTTTCACTACTGAGGAAACAAAGCAGGTGCCCGTGGAGCACAGGTCCAAACCCAACCCTCACGTGGCTGTTCTGTGCTCGGGGCAGCACTGCTGCTTCCACCTCCCCAGGCAGCCTGCCTGCAGACTGGAAACCTCCCCTGCTCCCTCCAGGACCCTCTGCAGGGACCACTCTTCCTCTCAGCTGACCACCAACGTTTGGCTCTCAGCAAGAAGAGGAAAAAACCAACTTTGCTTCCACCCCAGTTGTGAATAAGCCAGTCTGGAAGTGCTCGGCCGATCCAAGGTTAAATGTCTGTATGCACAGAACATACCAATGGGAGCTGCACCAAACTGGCTCTGTTGGACCTCTAGTTTTGTCACTCCATAGCCTGGAATTTTCCAGTTGGTGCAGAGGAAGGGAAAGGGAAGAGCTAGCTGCCTGGATTCCACTGCTGAAGTCACCACTGACACATGAGACCAAACAAATATTTCACTTTCTTTATTCCAGCTAATCCAGGTGGAAAACAGGAACGTTTCACCTCACCAAGGTTGCAAAGCTTTAAACTTATGCTTGGGAAGCAGAACAAAACTTCTGGATAAAAATCACGACCGGCTCATAGCAACAAGCCCTGCCTGCAGGTTTGCCATGGGCCAGGAATGCTGTTCCTGCTGCCACTGGAGCACGTGGACAATGGAACACAGCAATGTACTCAGGACACAAGCAACAACCTGATCCCATAGGAAACCTGATTCTATCACAGGTTCACCTTTCCCAAGGCTTTTAGGGGAAAGTAAAGCCCTCTGAAAAGTTTGGACAAGAACAGCCCAGAGAGGCTTCCATGCTCCCTGTAGATGTCAGGCTGCTTGCAAAAGAACAGGGACTACTGTATCACTCCACATGACAGGATTATTAAAGTAATACTCTCAATTTTTAAGCAGAAATACTAAGAGAAGTTAATCGGGTCACAGAAACACAGGTTTACACCTAAACTGAACTGCTATCTAAATTGTAAAACAACCGAGTCTTTGCTCAAAATTCCCAGAGCAAACCAACAAGCTAACAGCTCACCCAGTGAAAATCAACTACTAGGTATTTTTACAAAAGGCAAAAAACCCTTTAAGGAATCCAGAACAAAGCAGCTGCTGTTCACATTGTGCACTTAAATTAGCTTTCAGAAGTGAATTGAAAAAAGTTTCTGAAACAACTACATTTTGCTCCCACAGAAACACTCCATCTCTTTTTTGTGGTTTTGCAAGTGTTGCTTCTATTTCTTTTGAGTCCTTCTGCTGCATCCACAGATTTACACACTCAATTAGAGAATGATAAATTAATTTAAAGACTTCCCTACTTGGGCATAAGATTTCAGGTGTGTATAGAAATACATCCATGAACTTCAGAGCGAAGGTTCTGATGTGCATTAGATTAGCCAAAGGTTACAGCGGTCAGAAAATCAGAGCAAGCATCAAAGAACCTGACATTGAGGAAGAACCTCTGCAGCTCAACCCTGGCATACCTTGGATCCAGAAAGTTTTTCAGCCAGAGAGCAGCTTTGATGGTCAAATAATCAAAACCCATTAGATATGGTAAGATAAAGGAACAAGAAACCTGAGGTTTCGCAGACAAAGGTCTGTGTTTTAGACACTAAACCAAGCCATAAGATTAAGAACCAAAGCTGTACCTTACCTGTTTTCTGCAAAGTTGCAGAGATCCAACAGACAATCTCCTTTCAATATCTAAGAATAAAAAGCAGAGATAGCTCACATAATAAAATCAAAACTCTCCTAAGTGTAAGGGCATGATGGTTTTAGTCAAAAGGAAATAGGTGCATAACTGGACGTGCTTTGCCTGGGCCAAAGGGCAACAATGCCATTAGCAAGACATTGCCATTAGCAAGACAGAGGAGGACAAAGCCCCACTGGACCCAAGTCCCAGATAAACTCACTCTTCAGACACAGTCCCATGATGTAACTCCTGTTCCCTGCCGAGCTAGGGACTGACCTGACCAACAACTACACAGAAACTTCCACAGAGCTTGGAAAACATTTTCAGGATCAAACCTAGAGAGAACAATTTGTACACCTGCAACCTCAACCTCCTCTTTGCAAAGCATTTAATTCAACTCCAAGACAAGCAGCAGGACCCACATGACCATGACAGTCATCCCATAAAATTATTTCACCAGAAGATCACATTTTTTGACCTGAAGAAAACACCATCCTTCACAGTTCAGCCTCACACTGCTAAGAAAGGAAAGCAAAGACTCTCCACTGACATAAAAGGCCGAAACAGGAGACCTTCCAGCACACAGCATTAGAAGGCAGTGAATTCTGCTTCTGCTAAAACACAAAGAAAACCTGACCCAGCCCTTATGAGCACACTGCCCTGAGGAACCCACAGGACTTAAACAGCCTCGAGACCATTCACAGAGCACCACTGTGTGCTCACAACTCCAGTGAGATGTACCTTCCTATCAAACAGCTTTGCAATGTATGGTTTGAAGTAGTGTTCCTTTATCCCTTTTGCTTCCACTAGGAGCCCGTCGTGCAGCTCACACAGAGTGGCAATGATGCAGGGAGGACCTTCAGAGGCTTTGATCTCCGGAGTGTGGAATTCCACTGGTAAGCCTGAGAACAAGGAGAGGGGGAAGGGGGAAGACAACCAACCTTCACCTTCATTTCAAAGGAACCAAGAGAACAAAGCACATTTGATTGCAAATAATCTGTCCCCACCATACCTTTAAATGATGGATTTAGCAAATCTCTTCTGTTTGGACACAAAAGGGCATTGGCAAAAATCAGGTCCAAGCAGCACAGAAGCAAATGATAGGAATTTACTAAATCATCTCCAATCATACGGAAATTACCTTTAAGAGACAGCACATCACGTCAAGCAACACAACAGAAGTTCAGAACTGGGAATGTATACAAACCATGCAGCTGGAGCAAGCAAGCTTACCCTTAGTGTACACAAAGAGAGTCCAGCAGAAGTTGAAGAGATCCTTGACACTGCACGGCACATGCCTGTCAACAAGGAAACACGGGAGAGGTCACTCTTCACTTCCAGGAAGCTGAAGCTGTTTTACAGTAAGAATTTCACTCCATTTCCCTGCTCCTCCCCTGTCTCTCTTGATTTCACACTAAGGCACATTTTAAGCTACACGTCCTGATTTCAGCCCTCACTGGCTGACAGCCTCCCCCACCTGGCTCCACGGAGTGCTCTGCACAGCGTTGCTGACCCCATTTCCAAGCCAACGGCTGCCTCTGGCCTCTGACCCTGCCACACCACCCTGCTGGTGCCACATCTCCCACAGAACCAGGGCGACATGCAGATCAAATATCAAGAAAAATGTTTTCCCTGTTAGGGTGTTCAAGCACTGGGATAGGGAATTGCCCAGGGAGGTAGTGGAGTCACCGTTCCCGGAAGGGTTTAAGAAGCATCTGGACCTGGCACTGGAAGACATGGTTTAGGGTTTAGGGGTTACAGCAGTGACAGGTTAAGACTTGATGATCTTAGAGGTCTCTTCCAACCTTGATGATTTTATACTATGATAACCCTCCCACAGCCACAGGGGGTGAGATGACAAGGGCTACACAGAATCCAGTGACGGTTTTTCCTAAACATTTTACTAAAGCAACAGTCATTCCCCCAGAACACACAATTACAGGATGTACTACAGCTCAGCTGCTGAATCCTGTCTGGAGTAAAGATTATCCAAGCCCATGGAGCTAGAAGACCAGGGAAGATATTACTCAGAACAGACCACAGAGAAGCCAAAGCTGCAGCTATGCTAACCAACGCTGCTCTGAGAAAGGAATATGAAGAGACGACCCAACAAAACTTCTCCCACCACACTCTACCTGTAGCCGTGGAGCTATGCTGGAGCATTTTACCAGAACCATTATCCCCACTTACATCCAGAGGACTCACATGGGCTGACTGAACACCTCACAGAGTCTCAGCTTGGCTCCCTCATCCCCAAGGTCACTACAAAGCTGTCACAGCGACAGCCACACAGTCAGCAGGGAACTTGGCCAAGCTCCTGTCATTAAGGCACAGGTTCCACGTTTGTCTGGAAGATGACACCACCATTTCCCAAATTTGTCATACAATTGAGCAGATCAGGTGTAACTGCCTCCCATGGGGTGTCACCACTCACCTGGCTAACCCCACTGATGTGGAGGTCACAGCAGAGCTAATGCTGTCCCACATGGAGGGGCCACGTCATCATACCAACCACCTGCCAGGGCTGTGCCAAGACAAAACACCCCTGGGCTCCTTCAGTTG
>NW_008676294.1:24948-25697 GCF_000695815.1 Acanthisitta chloris
CCCAACCTCACGGTACCATTCCCACTGTGGGGCAGCCTCTGTGTGTTCCAGGGAGCTGCACACACAGAGCTGCTGGACACAAACCCTCCTGGATGCACAGCCCTGCTGGCACCAGCTGTGCCCCACTGGGATCAGGGATGCCTCTGCATGTGCAGAGTTCCAGGATCAAAGTATCCCTTTGGAACTTAATTGCCATATATCCCTACTGGGATATATAACTATGTTGGGATATACAGCTATGCCTCTTTCCAGGGAAAAGTCACATTAAACCTCAAAAATACCTCTGTTTCCTGCTTCGCTGTGGTTTGGATGTTTCTTCATAAGGATTTTGAAATATATCCAAAAATATTGGTTCAAACTTTTTGAAAATCACAGTTGACACTTCAAAATTTCTCTCCAGTCTTTCCACTCGCTCTCGGAATTCCTGTGGTAGGTTTGACATGTCCATCCACTTCTTCATTTTGCTAAAGAACTGAATTAAACTTAAAAGAAAAAGAAGAATCTGCTTTGAGCTTTACCTAACTTCCATTCCACGTTTTTTAAGATCATAATGCGACATGTTTGCTCCTTAACCACTGATTTGATTACTGTATAGGTTTACAACTTATTTTGACAGACTCCCAAATTTTATCTGTTGTAAGCTTTTTGCCTTTATCACTCTGGGATTTCTCCTGGACCCTCTTTAAGGCACAGAACACCTAACCTGATGTAGAGACTGCCAGCATAGCTGCACTGGGCAGGGGAAGGGT
>NW_008676294.1:25712-26213 GCF_000695815.1 Acanthisitta chloris
TCACACCCAGTGCGTGTGGAGGGGGAGGCAGGACAGGCAACAAACCCACAAGCAAGAACTTATGCTTGCCAACGTTACCTGCTCAAAAAAACATTAGCTGTGGGTGCAATTAACTAGCAACTCCCTCTGGCAGCTCAGCGGAGAGCTGGTCTTCACGTGGAACGAGAAACATTCCGCGCCCTGTCATTCCCAGCTCTGAATTCCTGGCTCCGAGGCACAGCGTCAGGGGAGGACAGGCAACAAACCCACAAGCAAGAACTTATGCTTGCCAACGTTACCTGCTCAAAAAAACATTAGCTGTGGGTGCAATTAACTAGCAACTCCCTCTGGCAGCTCAGCGGAGAGCTGGTCTTCACGTGGAACGAGAAACATTCCGCGCCCTGTCATTCCCAGCTCTGAATTCCTGGCTCCGAGGCACAGCGTCAGGGGAGCCGCTGCCCTGCAGGTGCGGGATGCAGCAGCGCTGTGCCCGCAGCACAGCCGACCGCGCTCCGCGGGGCC
>NW_008676295.1:0-5757 GCF_000695815.1 Acanthisitta chloris
CCGGCCCCGCTCCCCGTGCCCGGCCCCAGGTACGCTCAGTGAGCTCCCGGGGCTGGAGACTGTCAGCCCGACACGGGCGAGAGCAGCGAGCCCCGAGAAGTGGGGGCTGAGGCAGCGGGCATTTCCTAGTGAGAGCTTGCCAGATGCATTCATCCACACACCTTTGGATGAGGGTTTCTGCTCCCTCTTCTCTCGGTCTGCTGCAACAGATTCCTGCTTCAATGTTGTTGCATTCAGCAAACGGGAGAATTCATCCAAAACCTGACCATCGAGCAGGTTAAATCTGTTTAAATATACGTCGGAGAGACATGAAATTTGGGTGTTGGACTGTGGCAGCCTTCAGCTGCAGCAGGGTGGAGAGGAGGTGTGAAGAGCAGGACAATAACCATCTTTCCTCACCTTCTCCAAACTCCCAGCACTGCTGCTGTCCATCTCTGGTCCGGGGTCACCCACTCCCAGCACCTCACTTCCCTCCCATCCTCAGCGAACATGGGAAGCACAAAACATGCTGGTGCTCTCCCAGAGAGCATGGGGAACCGTTCAAGAGTCAGGAGAAGGTCTGGACAACACAACAAACCACCCAGATTGGTGCTTCCCAGCCTTTTGAAATACAATCTTCCTTTTAAGAACATAGGAGAGATGAAACCTTCCTTTTGTCCTGCACAAGCACATGAGGACAGTGTCCCTGACACTGACACTGGTCTGGGTCCCCTCACCCCCAGCTGTCTAGTATTTTCCTGTCCCCTCAAAAAGATGCCCTGTCCCCCTATAGGTTTTTCCAATCTCACAGTAAAGGGATGGATTTTACTAGTTTTGCAGCAGCAAAACCTTTGGAGATCCCTCTTGAAAGGTAGCTACAGCAGAAGTTTTAACATGATGTGGCTATCGAGGTTATGGAGCAGTGGATTGGAGCAATTAGTTCAAAACAGTCTCAGAAGCTGCACAAGCAGCTCCATGGGCCAGGTGTCATTTCAGGATCAAAGCATCTGTTGGAGGAAAATCATTTTTGCCATTGTATTCCTTTTTTTTTTTTTTACCTACTGTTCATCTGAAAATAAATTACAGCCCAGAACAGGTGGATAACATTCTGGAATGATTTAATGATTTATTTAATCTGGATTCTCTTTCAATCTACTTAGCAGGATGAATACTTTTTTTAGCCTGAATCCAAAAGCTGGGCTTTTCATCTAAAGAAGAGAAAATACCCTAATACATTGCTCTGCTGCTGTCAAGGTGTACTCCCCAGTGCTGTTAGCAACCAGCAGTAACATCTGCCCTGCTGAAGGGCCTGAGGGTAAAACCTCAAGAAATTTTTTTTCTTCCCTGCCATCTTCCTAGTGCTTCAGATATTACTTCCCTTCCTGGGATAGTGTCTGGGTAATAACTGATTGCAGCATTAATTCACTACCCCTTAAATCTTAATATGTGTGCGTTTAAGGACTGAGATGACTGCTCAGTGACTTTCCTTCTTGTTAGGACAGATTTATGTACGTCTCATTGGGAGTGGAGCTGGAACAGACACACAGGAGTCTTCTCCTGCAAACACCTATGGATCCACTGACACCAAAAGAAGACAGGAGCAATTCTTCAGGCATGTGCACCCAAGGCTGGTTATCCTAACACAAGGCAGACCCTAACACAAGCCTTTCCTTCTTGAGTAAACACAGTTTTTCTAAAGAAGGATTAGCAAAATAATTTCCCATTTGTTCAGATGTGAATTTCTGATGTTTGATTTCAGCTGGAATAAGGTATTTTATGGGAAAAGTACCCTCAAGACCTGTAGCATGCTGAAATTCATGGGCTGATTCCCTGCATGGCTGAGTTTGGTGCTCTAGTCCCACTGGAGTAGTAATGCAGATGGACAGGAGCTGACAAAATGTTTCCAGGTATGGGGAAGGTTACAGGATATGGGAGGGGCTGTAACCACTGCCAGGATGTTTCCACCTCATGTGCCTGTCCACTTTAGTTTAATAGATTAAATTAAGGTCTTAAACTTGCTTTAATCCATCAGACTCGGTATGTGCACCAGCAAAACAATACTTATTTTCTTGTTTTGTTCCAGGTTTTTTTTGTTTGTTAGTTTTGGGTTTGTTTGTTGGGGTTTTTTGTTGTTGATTTGGAATTTTTTTTTACTCAGCACAGCTCTCCGTGTCGAGTTTGCTACTAGGCACATCCTGAGTTCATGCTATGGCACCAGCTCATCCATGGTGAGGGGACTTGGCACGACTACCTGTTAGCCCTCTCAGTGAAGGGCCTGTGTTCTCAGCCATGTGGGCCCTCCAAAACACCCAGCCCACACGAGCTGGCCTCCAGGATAAATGTGACACACACAAAAGCTAACTGGAGTTTTTAACCAAAAATATAACCTCCCCTTGACTAGGATGATTCATTCAGGTGGATTAACTTCTGAATTCAAAATACACAACATCATCAGTGTACAACATCTAAAAGATGCCCTCCACAGCCATCTGCTTAATGGAATATCTTAAATCTATTGAACAACTAAGAAACAAACAGCAACAGGAGCTCCCTGTTGCCACAACTGATCCCACTGTTGCTCACTACACGTAACAGAAAATTCAAGGGTCCATGTCACCAGGCTAGGGTTTTCCCTATGCAAACCATATGAGGTGCAGTGGGAAGTAATGGGTTAGGTGCACAAGGAACTGGACAACAAGGAGCTGAGTCAGCAGCCTGCTGGGGATTCATGCTGTACAGTTAAATCTTGTTTATCTGACCATGTGCTTCGCAGCTCTACAGCTACCGTCTGTGATTTACTCTGGGGAGGTCTGACAACCTGGTACAAGTGCTCCATGTACTGCAGGTGGGTAACTCACTGCTAGCAGTGCTCAGACCTGCCTGGCAGTGCTCTCTTGCAGTGTTCAGAGTAGCAGACCTTTCCTGGAGCTCAGTACTGCATGTGGAGCATGAGCCTCCCTGGCAGTGCAGCTGCAGAGCGGCTCCCCAGGGTGAGAAGTGGGTCATTTGTTACACCCACAGGACCACAGAGGAAACAAAGCTCTTCTGAGAAGTGTTATTGGCAGCAGAGCTGAGATCATACGAAGAGTGGACCACTCTGCTGCAGCATTGTATCAGCAGCAAACCAGTCTGCTAGCCCACAATCCAAACCCATCAGTGAGAAGGCAAGACAGCTGATTTTTCTTTGAACAGTAAGTACCCAAGAAGAACAGAAGAAGGAATAACTGTTCCTGTGAGATGTGGTATCAGCCCTGGCTGGGTACCAAGCCTGACCATTACCTAACCAACACACAAGGCACCACTGTTTCAGGGCACTGCTTTATATTTACAAGATCTCTCCTTTGCATGTACAGAAACATAACTCTGAAATGGTCCAAACATACCTGGGGAGTGAGGAGAGGAATGAAGGAGTCTCTGTGAATCACTACAGCATAAAGAAAAGACCGAAACATGAATAGCCTAAAATGCTAAAAAATGAAGTGTCAAAATTCTCCCAAAGCAGCAGCAGTTTCACTGTCCTGCCACCCTCTGAGCATTTATTTGCCTGTTCCCTCGCAAAGAAAGGCCAAAAGCACTGCAGAGTAACTCTACTGTCAGAGGGGAGGGTGGTACCACTGATACATATATTTTTAGCTCTCTTACACTGACATTACTACTTTAACTTTAGTAACTTCAGTATAAGCAAGTGTTGCTGTGATGTTACAATTTAAAGGAAGAAAGGGGATACAGTACCCACACTGTGTATGGCACATCAGCAGGCTCCTACTAAGCAGGTGGTTTTGCACCCAACACTGACACACCATAACCTCTATGACTGCACAGTGTGAAGCAGCACACACATCCTCAGGAGCATGTAAAAATAATTTCTCAAAACACATGTCAAATTACTGACTTTTTTAAACATGTAATCTTATGCTAAATGTTTCTGCAAACCTTCAGCATTCAGAGTAGTGTAGATAATGCAGCAATAGCTACCTTAGCTAAGGGAAAGGGAACTTCTACAGGCAGGAATTCCAATTCCTAGCTTCTCATTGCCTGTCAGAGCAGAGCTGATACACCTTCTGCTTCTATGTCATCATACCCTTAGTGAGTGCATCTCAGTGGAGACACTATATTCAGGGGCACATCTGCCTATCAAGGATTACAATTTACCTGTAGGAAAATCAATTGCCAGTAAAACTCTTCAAGTATCATCCGGAATTCAGAAATGTAACATATATTACTTTTCTCCCTGAACTTTCCCATAAAATATCAGCTTACTCAGTATTCTGTGGCAGGAAATTAATAAAGCTTGTCCTAGTTGCTCTCAGTTACAGCAATAATATAACCTCATTTTCTCTTCATACACATTTTAAAATCAGGCTACAAATACAATACAGGGTATTTCATAAATGAAGCAGATGTAATTACAGTGTGGGAGTGCAGTCTCAGGGATAACTGTACTTGGAGCACAACTCCAAAAGATAATAACAAGGATGGTCACTAGGTCACTTTTCACCCCAAATCCTGAGGCTGATGGAGGACTGCACCACCTCCAGCTCCACTTGACATTAAGATCAGTTTAACCTGCAAAGGCTCAAAACTGACATTTTAAGGGCTGAGGAGAACCAGGAGGCAGCAATGACCCAGTGATCCCCAGTTCTTTGCAAACCTACAGGCTCTCTTTGTACAGAGATGTCCAAGTCTGAATCCAAGGGCTCAAGCAGTGCTTGCTGCTCTCTGCCCCTTCCACTGCTGACCCTCAGGTCAGGTTGATACAGCTATAAAGCAAACCTGTAAGAGTGATTACAAATTAGCACCACCCGGATTATTACTCATGAATTCAATGCAATGAATTTTGCATTCAATACAAATTCACTGATATGCTGTGCTTTTCCCTCCTGAGAAAAATGTGATGAAGTCTATTGGGCTTTTTCTTGAGTGCTGTAGGGATTTCACCAGAGTTTCATAGCATAGGCCTAAATTTCAGGTTTGTGTTTTTGCTTATGGCAGCCTGAACAGCCTGGTCATGAGTGCAGCAGTCTGTGAAGGGATCCTGAACATCATCTGTCGCATGGTTAGTTCCCTCAGCCTCTCCCCAGAGAAAACTCTGTGCACGCTATTTGTTTTCAGAACGTGCTGGTTTTTGTTCTTCAGAACAGAACTTTTGGCCTGATTTCTTATGGAAACAAAGCTCCTATAATCACTGTGGGAGAACACAAACATCTGTCTACCATTGCATAATTTCTTAAATTAACCAGCATATCTCAGCAATCCCTGGTGTGAGGATGTGTGCACTCTGGCCTCCATCTCAAATAAATGGAGGAAAAGAGTTTCTCCCATCAAGAACCAGAACAGTTTCAGAGCTGACTTCCTCTCTAGAGGAACACAGAGCAGCTGTGCTCCCAAGGCAGGCAATATGCTGAAATGCCTGAAGTCCAGAGGGATTAATCCCAGCCTTGGGTTGTACTTGTCCCCTGTGGTCGCTCGAACTGGTTGGGAGTAGCATGTTTGTTTCTTTTCCCCCCCTACAAGAAATGGCTATGACCAATCATGCAAATTACAGCAGTGATGTACACAACTAAAAACACAACCCAAAAGACATTTTTATACAAACTTGTGATGTGCAACACCAGGGCGAAAATATACTTCAAAGGACTAAAGTGATTTGCCAACAAGAATTATTTAGAAAGTAGGGGCAAGACAGAGGAGAGCAAGAAAAGAGGTTCCTCAAAACCAGAAGATATAGTGAAATCTCTGCTAGAGCTCACTCATGTTCTTTCAGCCTTCCAGCCAGGA
>NW_008676295.1:5782-7098 GCF_000695815.1 Acanthisitta chloris
TGACAATTAGACAAAGCCTGGATCACAATTTTAACTATATAAAGCAGAGAGAAAATCTAGGTATTTTCCTCCATAAGGTGCCAAGGGAAGCTAGCCTGACCTGCCAAATCCCACCTGGCTCAGAGCAGGTAAATTGCACGCTGGCATCTGAAGAAAGAAGCACTATAGAGAGATCCTACTTAGTACACTGCAAAGGATATGGGCTGTTTGCTCTGAGGTATGGTTTCAAGAGAGCTGTTTGGGCTTAGGAACGATATACCTGTTTATTATATTGATAAATGACAGATTTTTTCCTACTTGATTTGTTGGGAACTGAGTGACCTGGCAGTAAAACTGACTTGATATTGCCACTTAACTCTTATTGATGTCTTTTCTGGTTCACCTTTTATTTGCATAAATGAGAAACAGAAAGAAACCCTTATTCTCTAATAGAATCACATGGGATTCCCTGAGGAAGGTTGATGGATGTTGCAGACACACATCTCCCCAGGTACCAAACTGGTAACAACTTTTGTCTTTGCACTCTTACAGACTTGTTTTGTGACCCCTCATCCCACGTTCAGCTAAGGCAGAGCTGACAGGGCAGCAGTGTTTGCTCAGCCACAGGTTTGACACTTTTAACATGTGAAGTTTGTGGGGAGGAACAAGGGAGAGAACATTGAATTATAATTTTTGTAATTAACCTCTAGAAAAATACGTGACCTATAAATATAGAACTAGAAATCTAAATATATACCTATGCTTATAAATAGGCATTTTTGTAGATTCAAAAACCTGTGATGTTTTCTTATGATGGAAGGGGCAAAAATAATTGTTTCTAAAAGAAAAAAACAGAAAGACTGCAAGCACTCACGTATCACAGAGTTACAGCTTGGGGTCTTGTCTCACTGCTGCAAAAATTACAGCAATATTCCACAGCTGTGTTTCACTTTACCATATCTTAAAACAAAATAATAGTTAACACCAAACCAAACCAAAACTGAGGGCCATTTTTGTTGCTTAATTTCACCAGGAAAAACCCCAGTGAATATATTAACATCACCTTCAGAGAAGTGAGACTTCCACCAGAAGGGATCTTTGCCAGGGTCACACCAAAAACTTCAGTCTGTCCCAGAAACGTGATCCCCACCATAAAATTCTGGTAGATGACTCTGAATACTACAGAATTTAAACCATTTCAGATTCAGATCATAGTACCCACTCACATCTTTGCAGAAAAGTCTTGTGGAATTAAATCAAGGATGAAGACAGCACATTCATTTCTGTAACTCATTTTGATCCACATTTCCCTGTTCTCTGCACTCCATGGTAGTGTT
>NW_008676295.1:7145-37069 GCF_000695815.1 Acanthisitta chloris
GTTCCAAAATCTTAAAAGAAATTACAAGTGTCTCTATAATTCATAGGATTTTTTCCCATAAGGCATTTATCTTCCTTTTGTTTATGTTTTGGGAGGAAACATTGGTAGTACAAAGAAATGGTGCTGCGTAGAAAAACTTACCCCAAAAGAGATGCTGCAAAACAACAAAAGAAATGAACACAATCAGGAGGAGAAAGCTCTGCAAGAGGGTCCCTGGTGGAAAGAAGTGAATGGGGTTTTATACGCACTGACTTAAATTTTTTTATTACCAAAAAAATCTACTTTTTTACTGTTTCTTTCAATTTGAATCCTCTCATCTTGGAATCCTCTTTTTGTTTTATGCCAACATTTGGAGCAAGCTTATTGTTTTTCTTTGCCAGCTGCTGGAATAGGATTCAGGGACCCAGGGAAGGTGTGCTCTGCCAGTCCTGAGCTCCTTGTATTCCAAAACACACCTGGTTTAAAAAATCAAACCAGGATTCGGAAAAAAACAAACCTCCAAAGGAAAAGCACCCCAAAGTTTGTGAATATCTTCCCATGAAATCAGCTTTTCTCCTGATCCATTTCTCTGCGTATGTGTGCAGTGTACTTACGGGACAGATGAGTAATGAGTATTGTGACCTATAAAAATAGCAAGAAAAAACCTCTGCATTTACTTTCTGACTTAGAAAATATTAGTAATTATGGACAAACCAGAATGAAAGGGACTGGGCCAATATGGAAGTTTTGGGCTGTTTATAACTCACATCCTTGCAAATTTGCAATAAGGTTAAAAAGATTTAAAAGACATGAGCATTCTGCACCAGAGAGCTCACTGTACTCTAGCAGAAGCTCATGGACAAGTGGCAGGATGACCAGATGAATTATTTTAATATTCTCCTCCAATCTGCTCAGTCCTTTTTGATGACAACTAACCATGCCAGGCACTGATACAGCAAGGGGAATGAAAGCAGTGAGCCCATGCTTGCCCCCAGGGTTTTTTTCTCCTTAAAAAAAGGACCCAGACCCCCACAAACCACTGGCTGATGTGGAACATATTTCCTCTCATCAAAGGCAGTCTGACACATACCTGAACACTCACAAACTGCATATCCCTGGGGAACCAGACTCACATGGGCTCAGAGGTATCTCCAGGACCAGCAGATTGTCCTGGAAACTAAAGAACTGGTGACCCACCAGCTCTCAGTCTCTCCAGCCTGAAATCCCTCCTAATTAATCTCCAAGTGAGATTAGCCACCCAACAGCAGAGCACCATGACAAGGACACCAGCAGAATCCTTGGCTCCTATTTTGGAAGGAATTTTGAAAGACTAAAGAACAAAAACACCTTCTCCAAACAGCCTGAGGAAAAAAAAAGAGCAGGAGAATATGGCTCACTTCAGTCTGCACTGAAGCAAGGAGGTAAGAGCAGGAGAATATGGCTTACTTCAGTCTGCACTGAAGCAAGGAGGTCTCTCTGTGTAGTTTGGCTTGGTAACACCAAGAGAGATGTCACAGCATTAACTCCATAAACCCACCTATGGGCTTGGCTTCATCCTGCAGTTGTCCTTTTGCTGTCTCCATTGCCTTTGTTACTAAGTGAACCAGATTAAAGCCAACACAGATGCACTGCACACTGCTGAGTGCCACACTGACAGCTCCTTGAAGGGCCTGAGTAGTTTAGCTAAACCAAAAAGGAGACAGAGGAAGCACAGTGCATCCCAGCCAGGAACCAGAGAAAATCTGGATGGGCTGCAGGCAAAGCAGGAAAATAGGAACAATAAAGAACACAGTGGAACAGAAGAATAATTAAACACTAGATCAGATGATCAAAGGAGATGGTAAATTCTCCATTTCTTGACACCTCTAAACCAAGACTGGGTGTCTTGCTAGAGGACATATCCCAGCAGTTCCATCCAGCTACCAGAGCATCATCTGGCCCATGATGTATACAGGGAGCAGAAGCAGAGAACCTGACTGTCCTTCCTTGCCTTGAAATATCCATAAAGCACATTATCAACCCTCTTTTGGAAATCAACTTTCCTTAATCCCAAGGGTATAAGCTTTTTAGGACTTTTTTTGTTTCATTCAGGTGGGGTTTTTTACCTCTCATTCAGGGACCTGCATGCCCGTTACAAAAGAGCAGCACTCCACGCTCATAAGAGTTAAGTAAAGATTACTCTAGGGAGCAAATATTGCAGAGTATTTTCCAGTTTAACTCGTGCATGCAGTCTGATGGACATTTTTGCAAGTATTGCAGCAGAAGCAAATAAATGGCAGGAATATCTGCGGAAACAGTGGTGCTCAAGCACATAATGAAAAACCTGAAGGAAAGCAAGTTTCAACTGCGTAGTTTTGCCTATTAGCCCTTGAGTTATATTTAGCCATGCAGAGAACAACAAAAAGAGATCTAAAGCGATTGTTTACTGCTCAGACGACAGCCTATTAAAATGGCCCTTGTTACTACAGCAATAGGACATATTTACAGGGATTGTGGCCGATTTTGATCAGCCATACCAAGCCATGCCTCAACCCATTTCATACTGATTAGAGTCTGGTCATATTTTAAGTGTCTATGAAATTATGCAAATGGAATCTGTACCAGAAAATCAGATTGCCAGATAATTGACCATTAATCTTTGATAAAAGTTTAAAAAAATTAAAGCAATCAGAAATCAGCTTAGCGTACTGTCTCTTGGGCCTTATTTTGGTCTAGTAAGTCTGTACACTAAGCTGATTTCTGATTGCTTTAAGTTGTAAAAATTGCTTTTTAACCCACGGATATCAATGAGATTGCACCTGGTGTAAGTCAGGGCTGAATTTGATCCGCTGTGTGCCTTAATCACAGTATATTTTTGTTAAAACCCAGTATTTGTGTGGATCTGTGGATACTGATTTGTTCAAGCGCACGATAATCTCCCCCTAAGCCCGTCAGAATACAGCAGGTTAATAATGCTGTAAGTAGAATCCAATTTATTCATAAAACACCGGAACGCTTTAACCAAACTGTTCTTTTGTGGCAAGCCCCCTCCTGCCTGGCTGCAGCAGACAAAGGCTCCTGCCACAGATGGTGGGAATGGGGCAGGACAACAATGGCATGGCATCTGTCACCCCGTCCATCCGTCTGTCTGTCCATCCACTGGGCACCCAGTTCCTTCTGCATCTGCTATTCTGCACAACCAGAGGCACCATCGTGCCCAATCCCAATAGTCCCTAGGACTCACTTGGGGAACTAACCATCATTTCACATCCACAACTGTTACTTTGATAAGGGCCCCGATGTTTTTGGCGGCAGCAGGAGAGTGTAATCCTGTGACAACATCCTAGCCCATTAACATTATCTCTTAATTAGCATATATAGCACTTGCTGGGTGTTTATCAGAATCCAATGAGCACATGCTGTAAAACTTCCTTTCCTCTGTGACCAACAAAGTAAATAAAAATCCCACATGCTTTAGTAGGAAGTTAGATTTGCTTTGCGCAGACTTAAGAAGAGCAAAGTATTTTCTATTTAAAGATTCCCTGTGCACACCATTCTCTTGAACTTTGGGAAACTGCACCTATTTGTGATTCATCCCTCTGTCAGCATCAGGAGCCCTTGCCAGGAATCACAGCTGTATCACATTTCATGTCACCTCTGCACAGGGCAGAGATGATCTTATAACCAAGGGCACTACCGTCCAAGTAGGAAAAGGAAGAGAGAGTGACACAGGGACAGACATCAGTCCTAACAAGGAAGGAATAAAACCACAGTGGCCAAAATGACAGAACCACCCAAACCACCACAAAGGGATTCAAGCAAAAGGGGACACCAAGGTTATCTCTGATTAAATTAGAAAGAGGATGGTTTATTATGGAACTTTGATTTTTCATTAAGCTGGATTTTAGGATATTAACCAAATGTGCATGTACAATCTTGTGCTGCTCATCTGTATGCAGGGCCAGAGGGCTGTTCACAAGCCACGGGCTCATCCCACCCTCCTCCCTTTTCTTACGGGGACTGGAGGCAGCTGGAAAAAGCCACACGACAGAGGGGGTCATTGCTCACTCCTTCAGGCCATTTACTTTTACCAAGCCCCACGACAACTCCTTTTCCTAGAGCTCCCCTCTGCAATTTCAAAAACACAATTTCAAAACTGACAAGTACCACAGCTGGCTGTGCCTGTGTCCTCAAAGGTACAGGTACCTGACTTGCACGAGTTATCCTTGCAAAAACACGTGCAGACTGCTGCATATGGCCCTCCCACGATCCCTGGGGAGGGGAAAACCAGCCAACCTGGAATGCAGGCTCTGCAGGAGTTATCCTTGCAAAAACACATGCAGACTGCTGCATATGGCCCTCCCACGATCCCTGGGGAGGGGAAAACCAGCCAACCTGGAATGCAGGCTTCAAATTAATCCAAAATTAAAAGCTTTTGATAAAATTACTGGTTAAGATAATTAATAAAGTGAACAGATGACTGGGAAGGAGGTCCATCATTCAATGTGTTCTAGGATTCCCAGCAAATAAACCACCCAACATGCTTTAACTCAACTGAGAGTTTGTGGGTGCAACAGTGAAAACATAAACCCCAAATCTATGCCCTGCATTACACAGGGGGCTCATCTAGATGCTCATAACATATTTCTCCCAGGATGATGAAGTTACTTTGCTGATGTGATGACATTTTTGCAAGAAACGGAAGTCCCAGGGATGTTGCAGTAAGAAGATTGCCACAAGCTGCTGGGGATCCAAATGTTACAGCGTTGTTACAAACTTTATACTGCTGCTACAGCTCTACCCAAGGAATCCGTCCCATCTAATCAGCATGGGTAAACTGTGGTGGTGTCTGTTCCTCCTCACCAGCCTGCACCAGCCAGAGAGCAACAAAAGCTCTGCAAAGTTGTGTTTGGGAGAAGCCATCCGAAAATTCTCTTGGGTTAACAGATACTTGTGTAAATCATTGAGCTACTCTACATCAGCAACAGCTTTGAGAAAGGTTCTTTTTTTGGTGCTTGATAGTAAAAAGAGGGAAGGGGCAGTAAGGCTCACAATACACTTTTTCCTTCTATAGTCAATATTTATCTTTTTTAGCTTTATTCTCTTCATATTTCTGCTAGATCCTCTCCATTCTTGGGAAAGCAACAGGTACCAGATGCAGCTCCATGATTCCTCAAGGCACCAGCCTCTCAAGGAAATCTGCAGTGATGGGGGAGCAGCTGCTGGGAATGGTGTCTGGAGAGACACAGAACGTGATGGGTGATGGACAGAGGGTATGTGGAAACACAAAGGAATGCTGATCACTCCAGTGATGAGTACTGCAGTAGTGATCAGTGCAGTGTCATGTGACTCCATTAGTGGGTGCCACGGAATGGGTCAACAAATGCACAGGTATCAAAAATGAGCTGAAAATGTAAGAGATTCATTAGAGATCATGGTTGATCCCTAGAAATGCTACAAAACACAGATACTGAAGGATAAGTGTGCAACTCCAAAGCAGAGAGAGAATGCATGAACCTCTATGCACAGAGATAAAAATCCGTATCTAAATGCTCAGACATGACAAAAATGACTCTTTCGATGTGGATGGAAACATTGCTACAACCACAGAGTCAAGGCTGTTTCTCCTAGGGCATCTCTCATACAGTTCCACGTCTGGGGTTCAGCTGGTGTGATGCAGTGACTTGCACATGATGCCATCTGTGAACAGCCATCCTCTTCTGAGTGCTCCAGTCGATCAATTAATGATGCTGCTCTTCCAGGTATTTTACCAAGGGTAAAAAACCTCATCTAAAACTGCTGCCTACTGACAAAGCACTACAGGACCTCTGCAGTGGTGCTTAAGATATTTCAAAATGTGCTTCAGGATTGTCAGGGAAATATTCCTGGATTAGCAATGGGATTTGATCTGAATGTTTCAAACCTCCAAAATTTTCACAAGACAGTTACTTCTTGCTCGGTTGTTTGCATGAATATGCTTGGTCATCCCTGGCCTTTGCCAGTAACCCAGAAGTGCACAGGACTGGAATTTCTCCCCATGGAAGACCATGGAAGCAGCAGAATGTTTGGCAGAAACCTTTGCTAGAGGAGAGGGAAAACACAAGACTATAAAGTGAAATTTTACAGTCATAGGAAAAGGCTCTGTGGATTTACATAAATCTACTTGGCAGTGAATATGTTAACAGTTGACCATAACTGTTTGGAGAGAAACGAGCTGCTTGGATGCTGGCAGCAAAAATGCTGCTTTATCCAATTCTTACCGTGCCAAGCTCCTCCACCCTCTCTCAGAGCAGCTCTTAGACAAATGCCAACATTTTAAAATTAAGTGGCCCCATCATTATTAATTCATTTGGTATTCATTGTAATGACATTAATCATAGTAAACTGCAGCAGCTTTATTACACATGTAATGTGTACTTTCCTAGCATTTCCCTGTAAAATCTCTGAGATTGCTAACAATGTAAAGACAATGAGACATTACAACCAAGCAAAACAATAATAAACACACAACTTAATAAATCATTATTCTGCCCACAAGTATGTTAAAAAATAAATTCATTTCAAAACTAGAGGAAAAAACAACATGCAATGAGTGACATCAGTAAGTTTGAGGCTTTTGGTTGCAACAAAGAAACAAAACAGCATGCTAATATGACATTTACAAATAATACCTAACCGCAGCCTAATTAACTTATTGTGTGCTTACTAAACTAGCATACATATTATATTAGAAGAAAAACACTTATTTGTTCTGTTGCTAAGAAACTTCAGACATTTGCATATTTAACAAATTGTTAGAGTGTTTTTAACCAGAACCCATCACTATTTATAAAAGACAAATTTAAAACATGAGATCAAAGACACAACATTAATTTTTCTTTTGTCAACTGTCTTTGTTCAATAGCTCAAAGAAGCAGTTTTATTGCCGGCTGATACATAATGAAACATCTGGTATTATTCTGAATTACAGTGGAACCCACTAATAGTCAAGGGCTTTTCTTTATTTCTCATGCACCAGCCAAGGTACTGTAGGGACCAATCCAGCAGCCCCTGTAGAACATGCCTTTGAAATTGTTGCAAGGTTTTTCTGAATAAGGAGTTTAGGAATGCCACTAATTTTTTTTACAATTTTAAAGGCTCCAGATGTCAGCCAGTTTTAATTGATCTTGTAAGTGGTGCAAGAGCAGGAAACGAAAGCACAGTATTAGGGCCAGATCCAAAAATGCTCTTGAGTGCCTCTTCCCTGCTCTGCCACCTCTGGCATAGGCATATTCTAGGAGGAGCAAGATGAAAAAGGAAAGCAAAGAGACACTGGAAGAAAATCTGAAAACTCAAGGAGCTGTAAAAATCAAGGCAATCTTAAAGTTGCTGTCACTGGGCTATTTAAAGTGGAAAGGATGTTATATGGAGTTAAAGCTCTCTTCAGAAAGTTACACAGGGAGTGTCATACCAGAGCTGCTTTTTTTCCATCTACCAAAGGTTGGGGAAAGACAGGTGTCTCCTTCCTCCCCTACTCTTCCTGTCTGGCTAAAAATCCAAGACCAAGGAATTCCTGTGACAGGACAATATCCTGCTACAGTCTTGGGAACAAGCTAATAAAATTTGTACTTCCTCCTCAGTCAGCTAAATACACAGATTTATGATAAATATGTAACAATCAAAATCATTATTTATGAGCGCAAACGCTGAAAAAATAATAATTCTGTTGAACTATAGCACTAACCAAATGAAACCTCAGTCACTGACAGATGTTTCTGGAGGATTCTAAAGAGTTATAAGACAAAAATCTTGCAAGGGAAAACGGTTGGAAATATGTTCAGTAACAATTGTGTACAAACTTTCTCCACTAAAAGCAGCAGCTGAGCAGAGCATAGGCAGCAGTTTAAGCTGTGCAAGGCAGAAGTTCTGCTGTTGAAAGGAGCCAGGTGTGACCACAGCACCAGTGCCAGGCTGGATGTGACCAGCTGCAGCTCTTTGCTCTGCCCAAAGAGCTCTCACCTATGACATACAGAGGCTGCTGAAGGATACTGCATTTTTGGCATGTGCATGTTTTTAAAGCCTTTGTGGGTTCAAAGCACACACAAGTCTATGGCCCACAGTGACACTTCTCTGTTAGAATTTCAGACAGAGGCTGTGTATGACACGACTTCATCTGTGACTCTGCTGGCTAGTTAAAAGCTCAGTTTTTCCACAAGAACATCCTGTGCTCCCAGTACAGGACCTATGTTAGTTGAGACAAAGCAAACTTTGTCCCAAGGAGCTTACTGTGCTAGGTGTCCCCTGGGACACTGATGTCAGGCTGTAGCCCAGCTGGGCACGTTCATGCTGGCTCTAATCCACTCTGTTGGTGGCCCATGGCTCCATGCCTTCACTGCCAATAATGCCTTCACTTCTCCCCTTTCCACACGTTGCCACATTTGCATTGCAGCAGTAGGTACCCTTCATCCCTAGCAGCCATCCTGTGTTATGACTATTCCTGGATTTGTTGCACTGAAATATGCTGAACAGGACAAGATTGCAATCTCCAGCAAGGCAGAAGAGTGCTGCCCACAGCCTCCTACCTACAGGCAAACAACAGTTGTTCAGCTGTATTATCAACAACTGAAATTTGGGCATGAAATAGGAAGTGGGTAGCCTTAACAGAAAGCAGTGCCAACAGCCTCTGCACACACATGATTACAAAGCTAAGAGCACTAAGTGCTGCAGGTTCTATTTGAGGCAGAAGACTCCAGCTGTAGCCAAACCCAGTTCTGATATTCTTCTGGGATGCAAAAGGGGACTGATGGAGGACAGATCATATAGAAGTTCTGCTGAAATTAATACTAATAACAACAATAAAAATATTGGTATGCCAAGCCATTCTCAGATGGCTCTGCAGTCAGTTGCAGGACAGGCAGAAGCAAAGCCTGACTGAACACCAAAACCAAGCATTTTCCACTTGCCTCAGTTCTGCCTGGTGGCAGGTAAGGAGCTGCCCACTCTGCAGGTCTCAATTGCTCTCTCTGGCAGTGCAGCCCAAGAGGCACACAGGGAGTTTCAGGCAACAGCCAAATTTCAGGCATGAGCTGGACACGCAGCCAAGTTCTGCCAACCATCCTTAATGGGAATGTTACTCCCCCTCAAAATGACTTAATCCAAGTTTTATGTTACAAACATGCAATACCTCCCTGCTGGAGCACTGCAGCATTTCTAACCTGGCTGCTTTCTTCAGAAGAATAAAGCAAGTCAAAGGTACATTTTGGGCTTGATGAACAGCTGCAGCTGGTAGTGGCAATACCACCAGCATCACAGTGACCAGGAGGGAACAGAGCACTGTGAGCATAAACTCAAGAAGTTTCAGTCATTTAATTTTGTGTTTTCAGTACACAGAATTCAACACTCAAACATATTTTGAAAAAAATTAAAATAGAACTGTTCTATGTCACGTACATAGGTGCAGCAGTAGTCATCATCTCCCAGTGATTTGGTAGAGAAAGTGGGGGCTCATCTTTCAAAGAGCTGTAATTCCTCCTGAATTCTGAGTGCTGTGATCTCAGGTACAGTTCTCCACCCATCGGTACTTTACATAAGAGGATAAATTTTCCTTTTAAAAAACTTACTGGATGCTGATTAGCACAAGAAAAACAACTACCGACTTGGAAGCAGCCTATGACTTTACCTGTCAATAATCCACTTTATCAGACCCCAAGTAGAGAATATATATTTCACAGAGCTCAAAAATATACATTCCCTAAAGTAACCATAATGGCATCTTTATGATAGTCCACCATGGGTTGTGTTACCTATTCTGTCAGGACTCCAACCTTCCAACAGGATTCCTTTTTTCTTTTTTAAACTTTTGCTAAAGCTCTCATCCAGTCACAGACATAAAGGTGTGAAAGACCTTTATGATATTTTCACTTGTTCTCCCTCCCTGAAATTATACTTCTATGATCCAATTTCATCTGCATAATGGATTTTCAGCTCTTTATGGTAAACATAGTAAGAAAAGTTCTTCATATGAAGTTCTTCTTCTAAGTAGTGTGAGTGCATGGCCTGGTCAGGGACACTGAGAGAAGGGATGGGCAAATTGTCAGCCAAAGGTCTTGTCTGCTTCTTATGTTCCCCAGCTCCCTGTATTCCCTCCCATCCTATACTGGTTAACTCAGATCTCTTTGTGAGCTTCTAATTATAATAGACTAAATATTATTATATATCTATAGACTTCTATTTATTGTGAGATTTTTTTTTGCACTAGCTCATGCACCCTTAGGTAGAATGAGTGTTTGGGTATGACACTGCCATAGCAGTGGAAGAAGCTCTGAGATATGTTGTCCCAGTGACAGCAGTGCAGTTTATTGCTTCTCAAAAAAGAAGTGAGATGACAAGCTGCATTTAATCAACTTTGAAAGAAAGCCAATCAATTTTCTGTAAGATTAGTATCAAATACTCAGATCCTTTCCTCCTAGGGTAAGACAGTATCCGGTGGAGAAAATCTCCCAGTGAAGAAAAGAAACTTTGGAGCCAAAATCAGATGATATTGAAATGTACTTTGTCCATTTAGTGCTTAAGCAAGGAGTGGGCTGGGTCTGTGGTGAGTTTGTGTGCAGGTCAGACAGGAGGTCCTGCCAAACTCCTTCAGAGGAGCCTGTTCCTTCATTGGCCTGCAAGGAAACAGCACAGAGAAGTCTTGCCGTGACAAAAATCGCACTGCACCCACTGATGGGTAAAGAAGGAAACGCCACGTGAAAGCAACAGGAGAAACCCTCCCACAGGATCCAGTTCAGATAGGTGGGACTGAGACACCACTAAAGAGCAAAAGGAAATAATTATTAGTGACCATAACTGTGGGCACTAGGACAGCTCTCAACATATGTACTCACAAGCATGCCGAGCCCCAGCAACAGCTCAGCTCTCCACCAGCTGAATTCAACACTTGAATGCTAAACCTAAAGCTGTCTGAGCAGTTGTAATTTATCCCCTCAGTGCTAGTGCATAATGCGTTTTTAATGGGGGCCAGTGCTGCAGGGGCAGGGGAAAGTGGTGCTGCCAGGTTTTTCCTAGAACTCTCCCTCTTTCCTAGAACTCCACCAGCTCCAGGGTAAGGGCACTAAAGGCTGTGCACAGTATTACCAGAAAAATCACAAAATGCTGTTTGAACTTTCACATTTTGATGTCACACAGAAATGGGTCACTGAAGTCCTTGCATTCAGAGGCCAACGTTTACAGTGACAGAGAGAGAGGTTTAAGGAGATGTGGACCCTTCCATACTGCACACATGTACAGACTGAAGTAAAACAAAATCCCTCGTGAAAGTGTGGAGAGAAGGAAAGGTGAAAAGTGGTACTGGATGATTTTACAGACGTTCTTTTTGCTGCATTTATAGCTCTCTTACTACATCACCCTCTCACAGCCAGTTATCCCTCAGGGGCAACAGCCCATCTTTTAGACTGTAGGTATTTCCACAGTGCCTTGTTTCCCTCAAATAAAGATTAACCTTATCCACACATAATCAATTCTACAGACAGTCCAGGTTTCCTGGCTACAGGTTTTGGCTTAAAATCTTTATGACAGGTTTCTTGTGACTCACTGTCAACCCAAACATGTACTAGACTTGGCCAACATTTAAAATGGACATTACATAACCTGTAGTGCATATATATAAATATATATAAAGGCACACTGAGCATTGCTGCTCATCAACCATTATCATATCTATGTATTACACAGTATTCTTTTGCAATTGGGAAAGCCCACTGGTATGGAGTGCATAAAGACCTCAAGGTTTTTTGTTTGTAGCAGCATTTTTGTTTGTTTGTTTAATTATGACTAGCTTCTAAACATTCTTTATTCAAACTTTCCCTAAGTGCTCAAGTTGGGACAATTTGGTCACTTGGCTGTTTGCAGGCAGCAGGCAACAAGGCCTAAACAATATAGAGACAAGTCAGTTCTATTGTATTGAACAGTTGCAACCAAATGATCCCACTGATAATTTATCTCTAATCGCTCTATCACTACCCTCCCTATTTTTATTTATGCAGTTTATTATGTCATTCAGGTTTTCTGAAGCTTTGCAGTAAACTGAAGCAAATATAACTTTATATTAAATCAATATATTCAATGGTTATTTGATCATTTCCTTTGGCAATATCGCATGTATTGGATCTAAGAGCTACAAGCAAGAGGATGGCAGTTCTTGTTTGGAAATGAAGAGCCATGTTGCACATTTAAAAAAAATTCATAATGAAACCTTCATTATAGAGACATATATCTCACCATCCATCATCTCCAAATCTGCAGGCTTGGAAATGAAAACCTGCCTGCGTTTAATTTGATGGGCCGAGTGTACAGCGTTCCCGTCCTGCTGGGGGGAGGGGAGCAGCACTTTATTTATTCACATGCCTGAAAACAGACAGGTAAATTTTGGAACATCATCTCGCCTTGAAATCCTGGAGCCACTTATTTGAAAACAACCCCAACTCACGCGCCCTCGTCTCCCGTCGCACCATTGTTTGCTCCCGTTCACACAGCAGGAGCTTTGCCCTGTGCTCCCCTCCCAAGCTGTGCAGCATCTGCTGCAGGGGGTTGTTTCCTTTTTTATTTATTTATTTCCACGATTTTGTTTTTAATCTCTGCTTCTTTGTGGTTTCCTGGAGTCATCTTGACAAAGCCACATACCCTGTTCCTGTCCTTTATAGCACTGGAGGGCACTACAGAACACATGAAATTTGTTTCTAATTTTATGTCTGCCAAAAAAACATTCCTGGGTTACAAATACATGCCAGCAAAACTGGTAGGGCCTATTCCACTAACACCACAAGACAAACAAGCCAAAAGGAAATATAAAAGACTAAAATACAGCACAAATATTTTTGCACTTCTTTTAGCTTGTGAAGCCTTTTTCTCTGCCTTCTCTCACATTTTACCCAGGTTAAGCTTTCTGGTATTACACATTTATCTGCTTATATTTAGAAAAAAAATGCAGTACAAGAAGATGAGAGGGAACAATTCAGCTTTTCCTCTTCTGCAAGTCCCTTACATAAGGAGATGGCTGGAAATACCTTCAGCCAGAGGCACATGGAGGATGACTCCCTCCCCAGTGTGTCACTGAAACACTGAATGTTTCGAGCAACTGGCCAAAATCCTGATGCTCCAAAATCAGTTTGAACTCTAAGACTGATCACAGCAGCATTGCTGCCATTTACGTATGTGATGTTCTTTACAGCAGCTATTTCTTCTCATCACCACAGTTTCCTAAATAATATTTTAGTTAAATTATCCTAGACTTTGTAACTCTGGCAGGGCAAGCCCTGAGGTAGCCCTGAAGCAGTAAGAGCAGCATCCCAGCACAGATGAAGCTGCCAGGACAGCAAGGGGATGGGCAGCACTGCTGTCACTGCCCCACTGATTTCTGCCATGGGTTTAAAGTTCAGGTTGTGCTTCAGTGTCTCACTGTGCTCTGTTCTGACACACTGAAGTTTCACCTACACATAAGCAGCAGCTCCCAACCTGGCTCAGACTTCACAACTGCAAATGTCAACAGACCAAGGAACACAACTCAGGGTTTATTTTCATTAGCAGCAGCACAGTGTCACAGTATTTCAATGCTCTGCAAGTGATAATTAAAGACCCTGCCATAAGGAACTTGAAAGCACATTTCAGAGCTGCATCCAGCTCTGCAGCTCGGGTTTATCAGATTAAATGTAACAGCACAGATATTCCAGCACTTCCTACAAACCACAGAGGAGACTTGCTTTTTTACACTTGCAGAATTGCAAAAATAGACAGCTCCTCATGGAGACCATCAGACCTGCCCTGGCAGTGCCCACACTGGCTGTGCAGTGTTGCTAGAGTAGTGTTTCCTCGAGCAGCCAGAGCTGGTCAGACAGTAAGGGACGAGGGATGCCGCAGATGTCTCTTTCTGATTAACAAAACTCATGTTACAAAGTTAGACTCAGTTCCTTCCACCAAAACACACTTGTAAAATAAAACCTTGTGCACTATTCTCATTCAAAACTTCAACCATTCCCCTAAAATTTCCCTGGGTACCAGTATATGTGATCCAACATCTCCATTTAGGATCAGATCTGAAGAGCATGCTGCTTTTCAGATTCCATTACAGGAGTTTTACAGGGCTGAACTAAAAAAACATTTTTTTTTCAGTTCTGTTTGGCCCTTCATGTTCCAACTTCCCCAGTGATCACTCTTGGTGAGAAATTTCAGCCGTGCAGACTTGCTAGAGACTGATATGACTGTGTCTGCACAAGCACAGCCCATCGTGTACTGAACTGTGTCTGTTCCAATGCGGATTATGGGCTAATAAGCTCTATGGTTCTGCAAATCTTCCTGGCCTTTACTTTTTAGCTGTTATATAAGAGTCATATTTCCTAAAAGGAGAAACATATGGATTGTATCTATCCAGCACAAGATGATCACAGAGTCTGCTGTTGAAATGTATTTGAAGAAAAATAAAGCCATCTATAGGAGAACTGTGAGAAGATTCCATTTTTGGGGGGAGGATTCTCCTGTCTGGAGTGAAAAATTTTTAAAGGGAAAAAAAAATTGAAAAGGCTTTGTTTTGGAATACTTTGACCCTACACGTTCACTCTTTCTGCTTTTATATCCCTTTTAAAACATTTTCATTGAACTTGTAAGATTCAGAAGTGAAAATGTTAGTTCAAAATTCCTTGCTTGGAAAACACTTCAGACTTTTGGGAAAAGGAATTTTTTTGTTTGAAACAATTCAATTTATTTCACTTAAAGCACTCCACTTTCCCTTCAGTCACTACTGCATTTTCAGTTATTTTACACAATTTTTACTGTAAGTACCAGAAGAAAAAAACCAAGTCTAGTTCTAGTCTCCAAAAGACAATTAAAAAAAAAAAAGATGCAAATAACAAGAGTCAAACAACCCACAACCAAGTCTAGTTCTAGTCTTCAAAAGACAATTAAAAAAAAAAGATGCAAATAACAAGAGTTATTTTTTTCAGTAACTACCCATTATATTCGGAGCTGCACTGGTTTAAACTTTTTATCCTAACTTTGACATAAATATATGCCCTTCTGCTAACTATTCATCTCAATTTTCTTATCTGTAACACAGGGATAATAATGCTGGCTATAACTGCCTCAGTGGAGGGGATTAGTGGGTATCTACATGGATCCTGCCCATATAAAGCACAATGATTATTGCCTGAATGTCGATATCTCCTTCGCTAGCCTTGAAAAGTATCATATGCCTTCTGGCCTCAAAATTAAAATATATCTTCAGTCTTTAAAATACTGCATTTTTGCTACATCAGAAGGAAAATCTAGAGACAACAGGGAAGTTTGCAGAGAGGCCAGTACAGGAGGACACAGCATCCTAAGGACTTCATCACAGATTATGAGACCAGATATGCAAGTTGCTTCGTTTCTCAAGTGGTCAGTGCCAGACCAGCAGCACACAAAGCAGTATGTTTGTCATATTTCAGTGGCATTTATCACAGTGTCCAGTCCTGTCTGTTCAGAAGTAAAGTAAAAGAACCCTAAACAAACAAGTCACACATTTCCCTCCACAATTCTCTCCTCATTCTACTTTTGCCATCACTTCCCTAACAATTTTCTTACAAGTTATATCTAATTATTTTTTCACAACATATAAGTTATCACAGTCTTTATTTTTACATCTGCAGCTGGAGTTCCAGCCTGAATTCTGGATGCCCAGCTTTTTGTCAGTTTATTACAAGAATGAAACGTGAAATATATATATTTTTATTGATAAAGATAAACATGATTTTTAAGACGAGTCGAATTAACAATCGATTACACACTAATGGGCTCTAATCAATACGTTCATTTAACTAAAAGGGGGGAAAGAGGAGGAAAGATGGAAGAGTAATTTAAAATAGCAGGGTTGTTCTGCTGGTATAAAAAAAACCCCCAGCATATAAAATAAAACTGAGCCGCCCTTTGTGGAAGAATGCAATATCCTCTCTGCCGTTCTCTCACCTTGTTTCTCTGTATGATGTGGCGTGTGTTTATTAAAGAATAAAAGAGCAATTATTACATTTCCAGCAGATTGCAGGGCCCCAGCCAGCCCAGCAGCAGTGGTACAGCAGTGTCAGCCTGCTCTCTAGTGTTGCTGGAGGTGTGCGGCATCGGCTACGCTTCCAGCTGCACCCGCTTACAACACAGACCAAACCCCAAGGAGCTCTCCTGCTATCTTCTGGGTGGTAAGGAAATCTCAATTATGCACACAAGGGATGTGGTTAGGGGGAAAAAAAACCCACCAGGAGAAAGAATGTTTAAATTGTATACGTAAACTGTTTTGTTTTACAAGCTGGAGTAAATCAGCACATTTGTAGGCCATATTTATCTGATCCACTCAATAATAATCTCTCTTAATGAATGCTATTGATGTGGCATTTGTGCCACTGCAAAACATAACCAATCCCTTAAATTCAAATAAAGCATTAGTGAAAGAATAAGAATTTTTGCTTCTGGGCAAGTCAGTAGTGCAGAAGGGCACAAATATCTTCCACGTTGCTGTCAGGGATTGAGGTGGGAGAATATGCCATGAATGGAAGGAAATGCAGAATTCTCTCTGCTCTTTCTGCCTTACAAATTCAGTCCTCACCCACAGCCCCAGAACGTTCATAGAGGTGGTATGGTCTAAAAATAAACCAACCAACTCCCCTCACAAAGGGATCAAGAAAGGAATCCAATCCTTTTAGCACCAATTTCCTAACAGGAGGTACAATCCTGCAGGCTGATGCTAAAGGAGCCTCACACAGACTCTGGTGAGATTTTGAGGCTAAAGACAGGGCACAAGCAGACGAGCAGCTCCATCACCCGGTTTTGCTTTGGATGACATAGTTCAAGGCTGTGTGTTCAGCCCTTCTTAGCTCATGTAACACGGGGCCTTTGTGCTCTCAAGCCTTGTTACACATACAGAGAGTGAAAAGGGAGATGGTCTTGTGATTCAAGCCAAGTAATTCCAAGAAAATTCAAACAGAAGCAATGAAGCTGTTACAACAGCACACAAAGGTGCCATCTCCTGCAAAAACTTAGAGAGCAAAGGCAGCAAGTACGTGTTACACACTATGTTTTGGCAGAGAAAGAACTTTCAAGACACAACTATTCTCTGAGAAAGAGATACTGAGCTCAGTTACACTTAAAGCAAATCAGGAGAAATGCAACTGGGGTACTCCTCTTTGCTAACACTAAGACCTCAAGTCCAAGACTTCAGTGCAATCTCAATAACACAACATACTCTCACAGATCAGGAAAACAGACTGAACCAGAAGAGCCCTTTGGTGTCTGAAATTTATTTCACTGATTCACTCTGAAATGTTTTCTTCTGAGTATAGTCAATAGCATCTTAAAAAAAATAAATATCATCATGCCTCTAGGAAAAGCATTTTGTCAGCTGAGGCAAAGACATAGGTGTGGGTTTCAGTGGAGGCCAGCAAAGCCCACTGAGCAAAGGAGGCAGGGAGTTCATCCTACTGACTAGGGTGCCCCTGATAGGAAACTCCTCTCCCAGCAGCAGCCTGGGAGCTACAGACACCTACAGCAGATTAACAACAGCAAGAAGAATTACAGTTCCTGGGCTGCAGGTGGGGGACCAAAACAGAGAGATGCCATATCCAGTGATGCTTCTGTGAGCATCATTTCTCAGACCCTTCTTAAATATAAAGTTTCTTGTCAGTGGAATACAAGTGCAGAGATGCCCAAACATCAGTCTCCTCTTGGAGAGCTGAGCTACCAAGTACGTCCATGCTAGCTGGGATTACAGAGGAAACAGCTACAACTACCTGGGTTTCATTAGATGTAATCAAATATTCAGTTAATATCCAGTGTATACCTAAAATCAACTCAGTCTTAGGAAGCTTTCCCTGATATATGCACAGCTGCTGGAAATGGATGACTTCTTTCATTAATATTTGCTTCAGAAAATATCTAATTCACTTTGGCGGTGTTTATGTGCTTTCTACAACTACAGCAATAAATCAGTGTGCTGGGAAGACCATTTCACAGAAAAGGCAAATCTTCGGTGGGTATTAAACAGCACTCGTTCAGAATGAACTCTGAACTTGTGAAATGAAAATTTGAAGATTATATGAAAAAAATCTACTAATGTAGATGATGAGAACAATATGATATTAGAACTACAGATATTGAAGGTACTAGTTTTGATTAAGTGCAGCCACAAACTAAACACTGCAAAATATTCACAGCCACTTTACTTAAAATAACCTAAAATAATTTTTCTCTACAGCAACAACTGTGCTGATATACATACAAACCGTTTTTATTAATCACTTCAATTGTTTGTTGACAATGAGTGATCAAATACACAAACTAAAATTAGCAGCTGATGGTTTAGTTTAAATTAACTTCTCTTGTTAGTTAGTTTAAATCATTATAACGGGCACAGACTTAAAACCACACAGGCAAAACAGTCTCTGCTGTCATCATGTTTACAGTAGCTCAGCCTCTGGCTGTGCTGGGTAATACCCTGCATCACTCTAGCTCTGCACAGTGGGCAAATTTCACATCATTTTCATAACTAAAAATCTCACTCTAGCTCTGCTCAGTGGGCACATTTCACATCATTTTCATAACTAAAAATATGAGAAGTTTATAAGCAGAAGCCTCTTGTTTGGTTTGTTTTACTGCTAGATCTATGGGGCGTTATTTTGATTTCTCTGACACTGGATAAACCTTATTGATGTCAATGAACTCTGAACCTGTAGTTCTGAGTATTTTCAAAATAATTTCTGTATGGAAAGTGAGACCAGGTTAGGATCAAGCAGAACACCACAGCATAAACCTAATGTGTCTATTAAAAACCATCTCCAATTTGTAGGGGAAAACATTTACAATTTTCTGGTTGAAAACAATTTACCAGTGTAAGTTTAAAGAGAACTAACTCCTTCTCAAATACTATTTTATTTACTAATGTACATTCAAACTTTTAGTAAATTTATTAAGATTTCTTGAATTTACCCAGGTTTTCACAACAGCTCAGCCCTAGCAAGTAGCTCAAATTCTAGCAGCAGTGATGGTTTTAATAAACCCACATACAGTGCCTGGAACCCTCTGGTTTGTTTTCAGGTAGGGAAGGCCAAGATCAGCCTTAGGTATGGATAATACTTTTTATGGCAGTACTGGAAAGTTACATCTCCAAAAGCAATTGCTCCCTGCACACCTCAGCTAGGTACCTGGGATCAATACCTGGATTATTTTTCCCAAGTCAATTAGCTCTGTACAACACCACTTTTAGACACTTTTATCATTAATTCCTACTGACATATGTCTGCTGACTTGTATACTCTGACCAGCTCTGTGCCCTGCAAGCGTTGCCTCGAGCTCAGCCTCTACAATGGGAGGATGATGAAGATTTCTCCAGTTTTATTTTATTAAGCTTGGGGCCAGCAGCAAAGGAGGAGTCCAGACCACAGAGGAGTAAAAGAGCCCGTGTAGGAGGCTTCAGCTAAAGGAGAGCAGCTGCTTTATTCTGCAGCTCCCTCTACTTGCTGCATCCCATCATGGCAGTGTGACAATTTGTAACCTCCCAATCACTCTTTCACAGGTCAGATCGTAAGATCAATATCAACAAGAAAAAAAGAGACATGTAGTCGTGTAAGGAAAGCCAGGAAGTTCAAAGTTATAGCTGACAGTCTGGATTTAACTCTGACTGATCTGGGAAACAAAACAAAAGTAGAGCAGTGACATGAATGAAGGATGAAGTGTCAGACTGTAAAGTACTTGGTTTCTATCAATCTCAGTCAAGCCCTTACAATGATTAACCCCAAATTTCTCATATGACACAGAAAGGAAATAAAAGGGAAGAAGTAACGATTTTTAAATGTTTACACATGAGAGAGGCCTGCAGCTCTCAAATTAATATCTTGGTAATTTAGTCATTTAAAAAAATCAGAGCAGTGCATTATGTACATGAGACATTTCTCTGATTATGTGACAATACCCAAACAGTCTTGCTTACAGTGACACACCAGCACTTCCCTTCCAGTTCTGCATTATTTGCTGCAAGTACAGCAGACCGTGCATTTCCTAAGTACAAACAAACAGTAAGTAACAGCTGCCTAAAAGAGAAGACCAAAAACTATACTGTACAAGCAGCGTGGCAGAGAAAGGCTAGCTCTTTAAATGCTGAAATTAGCATCAGTGACAAATGGTCTCAGCGGGTGCACACTGCTTTCCCTGATCCTGCCACCGAGCCTGGTGAGCCTGCCAGCACAAAACACTTCCCTTACTGTTGCTCTGAGAAAGGGGCAGATGATCAGTAGTTTAGGATTGAATTACTGCACTGGGATCTGGGGGAAAGTCTGGCTGAGATCACTGAGTTTAGAATCAGATCCTTTATTAACTGGCTGCACAAGAGCAGCCGCTCTGCACAGACAGTGACACAGTGCTCAGGATGCCCAGCAGCCTCTGAGCCCAGCTCTGTGCTCCCTGAGCTGCACCAGCACAGGTGAGAGACCTCACCACGCTTACTATTCCCAACTCATTGTGTTCAGGTGGTGATTCCACCCAAAACCACATCCTCACACTTTCTGCAAAGGCAGCACGGATCCCTACAGCTGAATTCGTGATTTGGTTTTCCAGAGGTATTCTGGGCATTTCACAAACTTTTGGATCATATATTCATGACTTGGCAAATAAACTCCTTTACTATACTGATGGGAAAAGATAAAAAACATACAAGTTTTTATTGCAGCTGCCTCAGTTTCACATGGTTAAAGCAATCTCCTGAAAGAGACCATTGAGTTTCATGATTCAATGAATATTTATATTGTTTTAAAGAAAAAGAAAACTTGAGAGCCTGTTTTGGAAGATTAAGCAACAAATGTCTTATATTTCAAATGAACTGCTAAAACTTAATCCTGCAATTCTTTTCTAATCCGAGCAGTCCTAAGGACTACCATGAGATCAAGGACTCCTGACAGGAGCATGTTTGCAGGGTCAGGGCTTTCATTTGCAGAATGCATGCAGCCAGCCACCAGGTGAACTCCTTTTGCCAAATTTCTAATCCACTTGAGTATCGTCGGTTTGAAAGTTCAGATAAAAATAAAATCTAAGAAAAAAATAATAGTCACACTTTATTGAATTTCCTTTCCACTTAGACAATTAAATAGCAACGGAGAAGATGAAAAATGGGTTCAATGAGAATGTGATGAAATATGTAATAGGACCCAGAAATGGAGGTGCTGCTCTTGAGAGTGAACAAGTACAAATCGATCCTCTTATACATTTCCCCCTTAAACAGAACATATGTCTCCATGTCCAGTCACACACACATATGTGAAGTTCTTTTGACCTCCACAGGAACTGTCACAGGGTCCTTCCCTGCCATCTCACCTGCCATGCTACCAATAATTCTTCTCCTGCTGTTACAGCAGCCCTTCCAAAAAAGGAGCAATGCAGTAGTGAAGGACAGAGCTGCTCTGTCCTACACTTGGGATTTCCTTACAGGCATCAGGGAGCAAAGAACATGCAGGCTTACACTGAGCACACAGTTGTGACTGCAGCTGGGTCACAGGCTAAATTCATTAATTAGAGTACCTAATAAATTGTTATTGATATTGTTCAGTTGTTTGTCACCACCCAAAATGGTCAATAATGTCAACAACAGAAAATAGAATGTGGCAAAAGCCAAGCTAAGCTTACATAAATTAACTGAGGAAAAAGCACAGATGAACATAGTGGCAACAGTGGAGGGAGTGAGGGGGAAGCAAAGAGCTGGTCAGAGTGTCCTGAAATGCTACATCCAGCTAATATCTCAAATGGCACTTCCACAGGGTCTTGCTCAGCATTAGCAGGTGGGAACAGACACTGACTCTCCTCTGTAGCCACCTGCCATACCCTCAGTGGGCTAGACTCAACTTTGCTTGAGTAAAATGAAGAACCCAGTGTAGCTGGAACACATTTTTCCATTTGATTTTGCAGATGTGGCTGGAGGGAGTGCTCCTTTGGAACATCAAAGCCTTTCAAGAATATATGTTATTTTGGTAATGATCCTTCTGTAGTCTAGCAAATTTAAAACCATTTTGCGGAGACTTCGTTTTTTCCTTTACTTTTCTATACAAGTGTTTTCTATAAAATAATAATCCAGATCTTGACACTGAAACGAAACATTGGGTTTAATGTGATATATTAATAGGTCAAAAATAACTTCACCCCCATAATCCACTTCTGCTTTTTTTAAACCCAAGGGGTTTTCACTCTGAACCAGATTCTGTACACTGCTGCTGCTGAGCTGGACAAACCCTGTTTTCAGCCAGCAGCAATGAGTCACAATTTAAAATGTGTTGCCCTTTTTCAGTGTGGGCTGTGATGCCTGTGTCTGCTTTTCTTTAATATTTGTGCCACCTTCCTCCATATCTACTTGAGCTGAGGTTCTTGTACTGAGGCTGTGCCAAGTGTGTGCTTGACACTGCCTTCCCTTCTCACCCCTCTTCCACCAGTGGGGCCTGAAACAGACTGTGGAGAGACCTGACACTCCTGGACTCGTTCACATCTGAGCACTTGAAGGTTTGCTCCTTACTGTAGTATCTGTGTGCTTTCCATGAGCACAGTTAAAAATATTGAGAAGTGGAGAAGGGAATCACTCCTGGGGCTGCAGGGAGCTGGGGCAGCTGAGCTGCACGGAAAGTCAGGGCCTGACTGGGGCTGCTGCTGTAGGGTTTTCAAACTCTGCAGAAGCAGACAATATCAGTGCCTAATCTTATGCGATTTAAAATTACCACAACCGACATTAGGATCAAAAAATTTGATTTATGCATTTTAAGTTTACCAAGAAGAGGTTTTTTTCCCCCGTCAGTTGCATTCCTTATGGCTCCCAGAAGGAAACAATCTCTCATAGGCAGAACAAGAACAGCTTGTCATAATCGCTCATACCTAATGATGGATATTTATTGCTGTCACCAGAGACTTAAAGGTCTAAAAATCCCATCTTATAAAAATAAAATATAAAAGAATGTAATGGCTTCACTGATCCGTTGCTGCTAAATCTGAAGTACGTGGAGAATTTGGATTAATTCACACACTAAAATTGATAAAATATGTTGGACTGACCTTAGTGGCTGCAACATGGAATATTTGGAATACTCGATGTATACACAAGCATGCACTTGTTCAGAACTTTTCTAACTTGCTGCCAGTTTGCTTCAGTTTGTTTCCATTATGCTGATGCAAGGTTCGTAACTGAGTTAAATGAGAAAATCATTAGGCCAAACGTTGTGCATTTGAAAATCCTGCCCATGCACATCAGAAACAGTCAAGGCCTTTTGGAGTTATTTTGGGCTGAGAGTTTGTGCAGGGGGGTTTGTAAGTGTACAATGGAAACTATTTACTAGGAGTTCACCTGTCCTACCTGTTCTAGCAGGCCAGAAGCAGCAGCCCCACTCTGAGCACAGACAGGAGTTCACCTGTTCTACCTGTTCTAGCAGGCCTGAAGCAGCAGCCCCACTCTGAGCACAGAAAACCCTTCCAGGTACATCCGAACTACTGCGATATCCCCACTCAAACAGCAAACACTGGATTCTTCCTAATGCACCTTGCAGAATCACAGAATCAAATGGGTTGGAAAAGACCTCCAAGATCATCAAGTCCAACCCTACTGTGGTTACCAGACCATGGCACTAAGTGCCACATCTGGTCTCATCCTAGAACCCTCCAGGGATGGTGAATCCACCACCTCCCTGGGATGGCAGATGCAGAAACAACTCTTATAGACAACAGCACCTTTCAGCTCTCGTTTCTACATTTTACATACCACACATGAAAAATTTTATACCCATTCTTCACCTGTCGAAAGAGCATAGCTGGGTATCTGCAATAGTTTGAAGTACTGAATGACAAAAAGACAGTGTATTTGGAAATACAGGTCTGAAAAAATAAGATAAGAAAATAAGTGGGGAGCAGGTATATAAATAACTAGGAAGAAAATAAAACTAGGTTATAGATAAGGCAGGACAGTTCTGCTTCACTTCAGCTTTTTTAGGAACAACAACCCTTCTAAGGCACCTATTTCATCTGCTTTCATTTCTTTTTTCCTCTTTGTCTTTTATTTGCCTTGCAATATTTTACTGAAACTTTATTTTAGGTGACAGCTTATTTTGTCCTGTGGCCATCCCCCAACAGTGTGATGCCTGTATCTGTTTTAAAAGCTTGAATTCAGTTATACACATAGACATGCATATAAAGACTAAGATTTTTTTATCCTCTGAAATTTCAGGATATTCTAGAAGACTTTCTGGATTCTTACCCTTGATTAGAGTTATCCACTGCTTTGTGAAGTTTTTATTCATGGAAGTCAAAGGACATTGGAACAGGGCAATAATTTACTCAGTGACTTTGGTGGACTTGCACTCAATTTTTCCACTGGTCCACTGATGTTAGGCCCTGAAATACAGACACAGCTCTCAACTCCCTTTCTACTCTTTAGAAGCAGAGCAATGCATGAACTCTTTTCATCCTTTTAACACACATGTCATTCCCTTTTCTCTCTAGGAAAAGAGTTTCCTGTTATTTTTAGCTCAAATCACAGCTTCATTTTTTAAAAAAATATAGAGTCTACACTGTTTCTTAGTAGTCCCCCAAACTTAATTTCCTGGGCTGAAAAAGAAAGCTGAAAAAGGTGAAAACACCATTGACTTTTGATCTGTTTTAGTTAAGAGCACACCAGGCTTCTCAGATCCAGTTCATAGTCCTCTTTTAAGTACCTTAAGGTAAAGGATCCAAGTCACAGCTATGTCAGAACATGCTTTGCTCACCTCTTCTCCCCCCCCAAACCATTTCTGACCCTGCTTTGGGGGACAATATTGAAAACAGTGAAAATATAACCCTGTTAAAAACATGAATCAAAAAGTCACTGCTTGTGGACATGTTTTTAAAATTGCTTAGTTGCATGGAAGTCCCTTTAGTGCTTGAAGGACTTTAATAAAATTGATTTTCTGAGTATAGCCTTTTAGCAGCTACTGTATAAGCTTGAAATATGAACCCTTCATTGTTGAAAGTGTTTCATTTTTGCCCTGTAACTAATGATCAAGGGAAAGAATGTGTTCAGAATTCTCCATGGTTGCCATTTTCATAATTAAATTGTGCTAATAATAAAGCTTTGCAGACTTTAAACAAACTGGCACTGGAGTGGAATGTGGTTTGCAGTGTTTCATTTAGAGACCTCTGCAATTAGCCCTTAATGAATAAGCATACCACAGTGATAAGTAAGACATCTCTATGAACTGGGTTATTTACCAAAGCACAAAACTGTGACATTTTCATTCCAATGACTGAAATCTATTCTCCAGATTTCTTCTGAAGGCTCTTAAGTAATTGGGGAAGTTAAAACCCATTAATTGGCTTTAATGCCTGATGTGTAATACCAGTAATACTACACCATTGTTTATCCTAAGTGCAGTGGCTCAAAAACAAGCAGCTAAGTCAGTAACACATATAGCTGAATATGAGCTGCATACCTAGTGCATATCTACTGGTTTTAGTAAACTGTGCAGAACTTTAAAACACTAGGATCACATTCATTGCAGAGCCATAGCTGCAGGTTATACCTTTCCCTCCCACACTGTATTCTTACTTACACTGAGACTCAAAAGATTATTTCCAATATTTGCACATTGATAAAAGATACTTTTTTAAAACAAGCCAAGCCATACACATCTCAGGACAATTTATGGCAGTGTAAATCTGAGAATAGTGCTGATGTACATCAGAGGGGAATCCAGCCCTTCATGGGTGAATGCACAAAATTAGGAGATGCAGGTTTGTTCACTGACTGTGCCTTTCTCATAACTCTAATGCACTGCCTATGGGAGGGAGTCATTATTCTCTGGTAAAACTTATTTCAGCATCTAATGAACCACATGGAGTGGACTCTCAAACCCATGCTTTGGCTCATATAGCACAGCAGGGTATAGGGACTTCTCCCATGAACTTCAGTGGGTGTTGGATTTGGCCCTAGGAGAGAAATGTGGTGATTGCTGGTAACAGGGAGTATCAAGAAAAACAGCCAGACAACCTGACAGACTGTCAGCAGACTGTTGTCTCCTACAGCTATCAGAAGGCAATAGGAAGATAATGCAGTATCTCCAAAAGTAACTGTGCTTCAGCCTAGGTTATCAAACCCAAGTTTTTCTTGAGTTGCCTGTTCCTGACAGCATCACAGGCACTACTGATCATCTAAGTGTGTTTCCTGTCTCTCAAATATTTGGATAGGCAACTTTGTACTATCACATTTCAATTCTACTTGAGAACTTTTTTTTTCTCCTTTGCACACAGTCATCATTCTTTTCTTTTGTAAAAAAAGACAGGAATAGCAGGAAAAAAAAGTTGGTGTACGCAAAAACATTAGAGCCTCATATATTTTAGGCTCCATTCCATAACAATCTGACACAAATCTTTTCCAAAAAGAAACATAAGAGAAAAACTTGGGTGACTAAGAAATATGGAAAAGATTTAGACATGCAATCTCCAGAACCACAAATAACAGACAACAGTTTTGTGCAGTTTGCAGTAATTCTTGTGGCAACACTTGGTACAGAAACACTGCAAACACTAACATGGACCTGCACAAAAGTTTGCACATCCTGAGTCCTTCCTGCAGTAGTGGTCAGCTGCAGCTGGTCAGCCTGCACAAAGCAGGTACAGCACATACTGACAAACAGAGCTGTGGAATTATCTGTCCAGGTACTTTCTAGTAGGAAGATGTGAGACCACAAGGTCTCTAGAGCCACTGCTGCCTTTACAAAATACTTTCAGGACTTACTTTCAAAATCTGATCAGGTTTCATTATCCATGCAAACAAGGGATGCTAGGATATACCATGCAGTAGGGAAAACTGGAAAAATTAGGTATTAAGGGACACAGTGCAGCTGGTGGGACAGAGCCATCCCAGTGCCTCAGCACAAATGAGCTCAGGTCCAGCAGGACTTAATTAGCTCCAGCTCCCCACGGGCAGCAGCTCAGTTATGCTGATGTCACAAATGTCCAGCTCAGCTGGACATGGCCTGGCTCTTTAGAGAGCCAGCTCAGATGTCTCTGTGTCTGTAGCACTGTTGATCTGAAACTCGGACAGTTAACTCATGGATTACTAAATCTGGGCTTTAGTTGGACTTTTTGTTTCACCTATTCCTCTTGAAGCTGCTGAACTTCATCCCTCAAATAGGCAAAAATCATCTGCTTTATTGCTTAAATCTAGACCTGGCCATCTCATTTATCATCCTGCTGGAGTTGCCCCTTAAATAGTCATCTCCCTTTCCTCTTGTGTTTGTATGCCCAGTATATCTGAATACAGAAAACTTCAACCACGTTTGTCAAATGAATGCTCTGAAGCACACACTCATGTTACCCACTGCATTACACAAAAAAATCCTTCTTGTTAACATTCTGGCTATTTTTATTATTACAAATTATGTCTTACTCTCACTGTTGGGGCAACAAGCTCCATAGGCTTCTTTTGGGAAAGTGAGCAAAATTATTTGCTGTTCATTTTTTTCTTATTAAAAGCACTCAGCGTTAGATTCTTTACCTAGGAACATATGGAAATTCTGTGCTACAGCCCACACCAAGCAAAGGGCCATCTTTGTAAAACTGGCACCATTGCAATAGATGAACTTAACTTTATGCCAAGGGGTATCTTACCCAGCGGTGACGGGGACAGTATTCTGGCTCCCAACATAATTTTCCAGGCGTGAGAAGTTGGTATGTAGCTGTGATGGCACAGAGTATGATGCAAGTATCATGTTAAAATCATGCTCAACACCCACTGTGAACAGCCTTCTCTAATGAGGCCAGGCAGCAGGTGGATCAGAGCTCTTTCATGGGCACCTTAATCCTACCATCTTGTTGATTCAGTGGATACTACAAGTTGGTAGGCTTGAAATAGAGACTGTGTTGGGACTGGCACTTTGAATCACAGTGCAGCTATTTCTAAGACTATCACCACAAAATTGATTCAGTCATTATGCCTCCAGGTACTGCCATTTTAAAAATTTATGTAACAAAGAAATAGATTTTGGGAGGTAATGAAAATTTAGAACTTGAAAGTAACAGTCTCATCATACAACTACTACAGCAGGGCCAGAAATTTTTACACACAGCTCCTCCAGGCTTGCCAAAATCCATGCCCCATAGCCAGATGGTGACTCCTATGGTCAGCATGGCACAGCCTGTCAAGGCTGCACTGATGTGAACTTCCAAGTGTCTCCTGGGCAAAACTGACAACCCTAAGTTAGAACCTCAAAAATGAGTGAGGTAGTGATATGTTTTATTTACTGTACTTTGGCACCAGAATAGCTGTTCTATTTATTTTTATTCAGAGAGGAGTCCCACAAATGCCTAGAAATATTCCTGCAAACAACAATTCAATGACTGATCATGCAAAGCAGCAAGAGGCAGTAACCTCTAAAGTAACTTCTTCATCTCTCTTATAATGTACAGACTTTTCTATTTGGACTTCATACATGAGACTAAAATATTTAGCACATAGAAATGGAACAAGTAGAAGTGCTTTTCTTAAACAGAAATCTCATACAGTTATTCATAAAGCAAATCAATTGAGGCAGGCAAAGAGAATACACCTTAGATGGGCCTGGGTGAAAAAAAAGGAGAAGTAATACATTGTGTTCATTAAAGCAATATCAAAATTAAATTTAATACAAAGTACCTGAGACAAAAACCCAAAACTATTAACCCCAAAGCCACTAACTATTCATTAGCCAAGTCAATTTTGCATCCCATTATGATTCACAATGTGTAAATTCCCATTGAAATTGATTTAGTAAACCAGCTCTTTGATGGGCCTGAAATTAAAAGGATAGAAGAAAAGATACAACTAATTGAAGAACATAATTTGATGCTTGTACAGGGTGAGAAATTTACTGAGAGCAGACTGGAGCTTTAATTAAAGACAACGGGCCAAATTCACACCTGGGATAATGACTGAGGAATTTTGCTGAGGTCAGAAGAATTGCAGCCACTCCTGGCAGGGCTGAATGCAGCTCCTGGAAGTGTCCATTTTAAAAAAGAGCTAGGGAAAATAGCTGGGGAGGGGGGGGCAGCAGTGGGGGGAAAGAGAGAGAAAAAAGTGAGAAATATGTATTTCCCTGTCTGGGAGTTACCCTGACAGGCCTTCCTGTGCACTGAGAAATCCTGGGAATTTCTTTCTTTTGCAAGAGGGGACAAAGTATAAAATGAGGGCACTCCTGCTTAGCCTCCCAAATTAAGAGTGATAAGAAGAGCTGAAGTTTCACAGAACTGTCAGGGGCAGAGAAATAAGACTGCATGGTAAACCAGACCCTTTTGAGCAAGGTTGCTTGCCTGGTGAATTCTCCAGATATACACTGCTGTTCCCAAAATTTGTCTGAACCAGAATGTTCTCAGTGAAGAAGTTACCAACCAAATAGCCACTGCCAGCATCCAAAGGGAGAATCTATGGTTGACAAAGTCTTTAGTATAGTAAGACAAAATAACAGCAAACCAGAAAAAATTAACACTTGCCATTTCCTATGACTCTTCAATATGAAGCTGAGGAGTAAGTGTCCAAAAGGGTGTGAAGAAAGCCAGAAGATTAGCTGTAAATTCTGCTTTACCAGCAGCAATGTTTTGTGTTGGTTCTTATGCTCACTTTTTGGTGCTTCAACTGATTTAACACCGAGATTTCTCTTGCTATAAGGCTGATTACACATTCCCAAGCTGGGTCTGTCTTGCTCAGGCAACTGGAATGCTCCAGTACAGACCTGTGGAATAATGTGATCAAGAAGATGGTTCTTTTTTGAATAATCATAAATAAATAGAGGATTACATTGCATAGCCTTAAAATTTCAGAAATAGTCCATGTCTGAGATACTATCTACAGTATAGGGGATTGCTGTAAGGGGATTGAAGGATTCAAAGTAATGTGAGGAGAAAACAGACTGAGTTAAAAAACCTTTTTGTGCATACATACACCATATATATATATA
>NW_008676296.1:0-38302 GCF_000695815.1 Acanthisitta chloris
TAGTGTAATATATATGACCTATGCAATAATTCAAAGAAAGTTTTGCTAAGTGGGGACACTGAAGCCACCTGTTATGAACATATTTATTGCAAAGGTTATTCAATGCTACGATACAATTCCTGTATTGTGGCAGATGACTAGGAGAAAACAGGAAAAACAAAAGGAATTTTTTCCTGTTTTGAGAGCAGAAAAGCTTTTTCTGTTTGCATGGGAATGCACTGTGGTGGGAATATGTTTAAACAGGCAGAGGATTATAATTTTTGCAAGCTTCTCCTGAGAAATGAGAAATGAAATTATATCGTAGAATCATAGAATGGTTTGTGTTGGAAGGGACCTTAAAAAGACAATCTAGTTCCTATGTCCCTGCCATGGGCAGGAACACCTTCCACTAGACCAGGTTGCTCAGAGCCCCATCCAACTTGGCCTTGAACACTTCCAGGAATGAGACATCTACAGCTTCTCTGGACAATGTGTTCCAATGTGGATGAAATTAAAAATCTTTGAAGTATTGCAATTAGAGGGACTATAATTGACCAGAAAATAATCTGACCTACCTTTTTGAGAAAGGGAAGTTTCTGTTTTGTTGATATTCTTTCTTTGCCTTCTACAAACGTAAGCATTTCCTCGTAAGAGAATATGATCTAACGTGAGGATTAATTAGACTGTTAACCACATTTATCTCCTTTACACAAGAGATCATTCTCTGATGAGGGGGGGAAAAGGGATGTTTTATAACGAGTAATGAAAATATAGCAATTTAGGGAATTAACATAGTGTAGTGGCTGACGCAAATGTTTTTCTATTTATAAGACTAAATATGTTTGTCTGACAGAGCTTCAAGAGCTAAATACTGGGAATGATGGACCCCTAGTTCCAAGGCTGTACAAACAATCAAGGGGAAGAGTTGCTTGCTGAGAGCAAAGAATAGATCTAAAAGACATGGGAATTGTTATGTGCCTAATAAAGCTTCAAATTCTGTGCCCCTCTGAAAAAGTCTACAAGTTCTGAAAAACAGGTGCACCTATTTAAAGGTCTTTATCATATTTGGGTACCTTTAGGTCTCCTGTTGATAACTTTTCTTAGGCTTTTTTGGGATTCAGGTATGTGTTTAGACTTTGTGAGGGATGATGGAAAGATACTTAGACTGTTGAAAAGCCAATTTCTCCATTCAGTAAGTTTCTTATTCTTCCTTCCTATGTTGTCTAATTGGTCCATGCTGATTTGGGTTAATGAAATGAGGGGATTAGAAATCACCTGTTGCTGTATGAAGGATGCAACCATACATCTCTTGAAAGAAATAGACTACTTTTATGCCTATTTGGTCTCTGAAGCATTAAGAGAAAGCAACACACTCCTGTTCAAAAATTGCCCTCTCTTGTTCTTTTGGCCATTGTTGATGTGTTGTGTAAACCACAGCTTTGAGCTCCAAAAGTTCCTAAGCCAAGTAGTTTTGGGGAGTGCCTTGTCAATTTGATGCTGCTCACCCAATTTTTTTCTTGTTGTGGTGTGGTCCCATAGAATGATACTTTTAGGCTTTATCTCTGTCTCAGTTTCCTCCACAGTTTATTCATGCTCATCTCAGGATCATGTTTTAATATTTTTGGAGTCTCAAAGAAACTGAAGATCCAAAGATTCCAAAGGAACAAGAGATAAGCCCTCTTCTCTGACAGAAAATTAGCTGGAAGTTACAGAAATTAGAAAATAACAAATACCTGCCTAGTTTTCATTGCTTTTGAGATCATGGGTTCTCTGTGTGTGTGAGCCTGTGGGTCCTCCTGTAGAGGATTCATTATCTCCATATCCCTTCTGCTTTTGTTCACTGCTTTCAATTCTTTATGAAATTATTCCCTTCCTTGGAACATTTGTGTTGTTTTTAGTTTTAAAAGCATGCTATGAATCTCTTTCCAATAGCATGTCCCTGTTTTCCAGCTTTTAGTCGGATTTTTTTTGCTAGAGAGACTGAGTCAATGATTTGGCCACTAGATGATCTTTCCAGATTTGTTCCTTGCCATTACAATAAGACTGACAGCATGTGTCTGGGTTTATTGGTTTGGTTTTTTCATTCCTTTAAATGAATTACTATTCCCAGCTGACAAAGCCCTCTAGCAAAAAGGATGGTTAACCTGTGAACCGTGTTTATGTATATGAAATGATCCAGTTCTGACGATGTAATTAATATTCTGCTTCATGGGTTTAGGAATAGAGTCCTCAAGGGTTTTTTTAGTCTAGCACTTTAAAATGTAGCATTTAGAATCTCCTTTCAAAAGATTAGTGCGATGTTGTTGACTAAATGGTTCAGTATATCCTTTTTATATAACCCTTTTGCTGGGCTGGATTCCAGATTGTCTTGATTTCATATGTTTTATATCTCCTGAAGGGGGATTAATTCTATGTTAATTACCATATTAAGGTCAGCTAAGTTAACAAATATGATTTGAGATTTATATAAATTTAAATGCACTTTACCTGCTAACTTATTTTTTTGGATTTGTTGTTAGAATATATTCTGGAAAAAAGTCATTTTTAAAAAAGACAAATATTTTCACATATTAATATAAAGATCCAGACTTCAATAAGTGGTTTTGTATTCTGTGGGACTTTGTGGGAGGGAGACTACTAATACTGATGAGAAGGGAGCAATAATTATGTCTTTACTGAGGCTCAATGACTACTACTGACACACGTTATTCTGATTTCAAACGGACTACTGGAGAAATTAAGGATTTTAAAAATAGTTTGAAAAACATTAAACTTCTTGAAAATAATGAGAGACTTAGGCTATTTGGCTGACTGGCTGCAGTTCTGATTTTCTTGTTTTAGAGTGTACTGGAAACCCTACAGCTTCCAGCAGTTCTGTTGGCTGCAATGAGGAGAGTACTGAGGTGCACATGCAGTCACCTAAATTCATCAATATGAATATGGAACCAAAGTCCATATGAAGTTCTTTCAATATCCTCCATCATTGTGTGGTAGTGTGTGCTTCATAGTCAGCTCTTGCACTTTGTCTCAGTGCTGCTCTTTGAGTATATTTTCCGTGTTCACTCAACATTGTTGGAAAAGACCTCAAAGATCATCAAGTCCAAGCCTACCATGGTTACTAGACTACAGCACTAAGTATTTCATACCATATGTGACCAATATTCATATCATTTCTGGCTTTCTATAGATCCTGCTCTGTTATATCTAAGATCACTACAAACACAGCACTGCATGTGCACAGGGTTTTTTGGTCTTGGGTTTTTTTTCTTTTTTTTTCTTGTGAGGCTGATTCATTTTTATACTGAAAGCACTTAGTTGGAATGGAGATTGCGATGCTTCTTTGAAACTCCTGCTGCTCAAACTCACTGTTTATTGCTCCAGAAACAGTGACCCTGGGGAAACCTGCCTCCTTCATAAGGCACTCTTAGTTCCCTGCCTTTCAAAAATTAGTTCAGCTCTTTGTCCCTTCTTACCACAGTTAGCCAGGTTGAATGGACATAAACCAGTGCAGAATTGTCATTCTGTGCTGATCATTCTTGATTAAAATTGAACGTATTTAACCTTTGAAATTATTTTTCAGTGTTTATTTAGTGTTTCGGGGTTTTTTTGTTGGTTTTGTTTTGGTTTTGTTGTTGTGATTGAGTGTTTTTCGTGTTTTCTAGGGTTTTTTTAATTTGGATTTTTGATGGGGTTTTTTTTTTGTTGTTGTTGTTTTTTGGTTTTGTCCCATTTTAAATTCCTTGCTGTTTGGCTGTGCTGACTCATAGAAGCTGTTTAAAAACTGTAATTGTAGCAATGGATAGCATGAGGGTCCCAGCACAGATCTGTCTCCAAAGTGATAAACTGACCCGGTCCTAGTTTTTTCCCAAAACACTCATGGTGTGTGCAATATTTTGTATATCTTTCTCAAAGGAGGAATACAGCTTCCTGACAGTCTACTGCTTCCTCACAGGAGGAGGCAGAGGAGCAAGCACTGGTCCTTCTTTCTGGTGACCAGTGACAAGACCTGAGAGAATGGCCTGAAGCTGTGTCAGGGGAGATTTAGTTCAGATATTAGGAAAAGTTTTTTTACCCAGAGGGTGATTGGCACTAGAACAGACTCGACAGCTAAGTGGTCACACACCAAGCCTGCTTGGTTCAAGAAGCATTTGGTCAATACTCTCAGGCATGTGGTGTTATTCTTGAGGTTGTCCCGTGCAGGGCCAGGGTTAGACTGGATGATCCTTGTGGTTCCCTTGTAACTCAGGGTATTCTATAATACTATGAAGTATTAGAAAAAAAGATAATACATTTTTGTCTCCCTGTAATCAGTGCTATGCAAACAAAAGTTTCAAATGTATTCAAGGAGAAATTTCAGGTCTAGACAACAAATCATGAGACTTCAATAAGGATAAACGCGAGTTTGGTAGTCACTGTCCAAGCTTTTCAGCCAGGTTTCCCTTTTGCCAATTCCAAAGGTATCTTGTTAAATATGAGCTATAAAAGACTACTTACAGCTTGAAGTAGGAATGATTGGTGGGCCTTTATGGAAACCAGTTCAATACCTGCAAGCTGCTGGAATAGAAATTGCTGCTGTGCTGTAGGACAAAGAAAGTATTTGAAATAGAATGAGATAAAACAATACCTGAAGTACTTTGCTGGGGTGTGAGCATTTCATTGTAGCCTTTGGGTCAAGTAAGTGGTACTGATTCTGTGGGTTTGGAGTGATTTTGTTTTTGTTTACCCATAAAGGGAGCAAAAACACAACACAGAAACAAATTCAGAGTTCTTGTATCATGAGGTTTCCCAGTGTTCGTGGAATTATTCTTCCACCTTTAGATTGGAGCAGGGTGCCAGGCTATTTTGTATTGAACAAGTTTCTGCTCAAGAGTGAGACTGAAATGAAGTTTTGGAAAGGATGCATGGACCACTGCAAGCACAGGTTTGAAGGGCTGATCATGTTTGCTCTGAACCAAGTCGAGAAACAACTAGTGGAAAGATCCAAGAGCTAAGTAGATCAGGTAATTTCATCAAAATGTTTAGTGCCTAGAACATTCACTGATGTTTAGTGAATAAAAATTATGCTTACAGTGACTCTCTGCCTCTTGACCAATTACCCTGGCTGAAGTGACTGAGGAAAACAGAGGCAAAACTCATAGACAGAAGAAAATTATTTTAGAGTTCATAGGAGTTTTAAACCTTTACGTAATTTCATTTGGTTGGAAATTTGGCTATTTAAGTCTTTGAGCAGTTATCCCAGGCTATGTGAAAAGCCACTCTATACTCACAGACAATGAACAGATATTAATTTCTTCTCAGCTGAGTTATGAAAATGTTATATTTCTGCACATAAACCTTAGAAACTTCAAGTTATACTGAACAGTGAAATATGTATCTTCAGAGACATCTGGCAAGCAACCTCATGCATATACTTTTTATCTTCTATCCAAGAATAGCTGAAACATTTTAGTCTTCAATTGCACCAGACAACCTACGACACCTTGGAGATCATCTAATGATGATGAAAACCATAGTTTGTTAGACAGCTCTTCTGGTCTGTTTGAACTCTATGGAATAAAAGCTCTTATGTGTGTAAGAGAGGAATTTGTGGAAAACCATGTTGACCTACTACAAGCAGCAAAAGGAAGATATAAGACTCATTGTTCTGTCTGTAAGAAATATTTTCTTTCAATGGTCTTTAATTCAGATAGTGACATGAATGTCTATTAACAGTAACTAGAATGAAAAATAAAAAAAAAAAGTCTGAAGCTAGAAAATTCCTATTAACAGTAATTAGAATGAAAAATAAAAAAAAAAGTCTGAAGCTAGAAAATTCCTCTGTAATTCTGGAATTGTAATCACAATTATAAGATTTCTGCTGGTTTTGAGCAATTCTTGTAAGAAAAATGCAGTGAGTCCAGTTCTGACTAGGCTTGCTGCAGAATCCCAGGCTTTAGGAGAGATGTACTTTGTTTTCTGACATGTTTTGATTCTGTAACTTGTTTCAACATTGTTCATCTTTGTCAGAGTCATGATACTTGAGGGTGCCCTTTTAGGGTTTGGATGTGAGCTAGCAATTTAAAAGGGTGTTCCCTCAGTGGAAATTACCAAAGCTTGGTGCAGTGAGCGATGTGACAACAGCAAAGTGACTGGCTGCAATTTGAAACATTTTCAGCACAAATGCCAAAAAAATTCTTAAAACTGCAGGGTCTGCTTTTCAGTGTTGACATGCATTTGGCATGTTTGTACAAGTCTTCATTCACCATCTCTCTATGCTTCAGATAAGCACTTGGGATATTTTCAGACACTGTGTGGCTCAACTGTGGAACAAAACCCTACTATTATCACTCCTGTTGTGGGGATTGCTAGCCATGCTCACAAGTAGAAATATGGTCTTTGAAACATTTAGGTTTTGCCATTAGATATCATCATTGAAGCAACAAGCATGGAAATGATATGAAGAATTCTCCTGCACTCACGTTACACACTCAATACGTGTGTATAATTTTGTGCAGGTTTCTTCTTGTATTTGTGCATGTGTGCCAGTAGGCATATGATGTGAGAAGAGATGGATGTCCTATCCCTGGAAGTGTTTGAGGCCAGGTTGGATGGGGTTTTGAGTAAACTCCTGTCTAGTGGAAGGTGTCTCTGCCCATGGTGGGGAGGTTGAAATGAAATGAACTTGAAAGTCCCTTCGAACCCAAAACATTTTTGTGATTCTATGACATTTCTTCCTTTAATCTGTAGCAAGCATATCATAGAATCAGCTGGGTTGGAAAAGACCTCCAAGATCATCATACTGTGGCTACATAGCATTAAATGCCACATCTACTCTCATATTAAAAACCTCCAGGGACAGTGAATCCACCACCTCCCTGGGCAGCACATTCCAATGCCTGATAACTCTCTCAGTAAAAAATATCTTCCTAATATCTAACCTAAACCTCCCCTGGGAAAGCCTCAGCCATGGGTTTCTTGTCTTCCAGTGCCTGTGGTCTGCTGACTAAGGAAATCTTGCAATGCTAATATATCTTCACATCTTTCTTGAAAATTTTTAATATCCAGATATTCCCTCTTCCTCCTGAGGACTGAAGAAGTAAACAGTTTCCTATTAGAACATTTAGCCACCTTTTTGTAGTGACAAAACATTCTGGGCTGTTGACAGGCAGAGAGGAATGGAGACATGTTGACTTCACAAAATACAGCATGTAGATACCTCCCATGTGCATTTCTTGCTGCATTAAAGTGTAATAATCCACTCACTCCTCACAGCTGGAATATTATATGTTTCAAAATATTAGAACTTTATTTATTTTAGTGTGCAAATCCCTGGAAAGGAGAGGATGGGAGTTGCTTCATTGCTTTGACTGAGTATAGAAAGATTAAGAATTTACCTAAAACTGGATTATATTGGGTATTTCAAATTCAAGACAAGCTCCCTGGTGTTTCAGCTCCCATCTTTGCTGGTTAAATGCCTGAATTCATATTACCATATTTGTATGCCAGGATGACACTGCACCTAGTACCTGGGCTAAACCTGGGCTTTCCTTACTGAAATCCTGATTGAAGCATCAATAGTGGATTATTGGGTTTGAGGCTGCTAGATCAGATGCAGTCCATGGCTGAATATAGATTTTTCACATCCAAAATAATTCACTGGGGAGGAAAAATTCACCTTTTTTTCTTTTTTTTTTTGCCTGACTCATCAAGCCAAGAGACAGAATTTCCTCAGAGTGGAGGGGGATTTTAACATGGGGAAAGAGGGAAACAACAACTGGTTTCTCCTCCTATAAAGAATTCTCTTCACCAAGGTTGTGCCATTATGTATGCAGTCCAACAAAGGTCAGTTTTCATGTGTACCAGAGTTGAGGGAGAATGATATCTTTCATATCTTGTTCTCACAGTTCAGGCTGGGCCAATATTCACATTTGCTGTCACGGCTTCTGGTCTGAGGGTTTTAAAGGGGAATACTAGCAATTTTTCTGTCATTTAAAATAGAATGTTCATTGGTAAGGGAAAGGTTGAAAGGACTTGAGTCAGTTCCTCTAGAACATTCATTTTTGTGTTGTACTTCTATTGTGTAATACTGTTTTTTCTAGCTGCATGTGCAGCCTTCTGTTTCTCTTGTCCTGGCACTGTCCCTGCCCTCTGATATCATCCATCTTCCTGAGATTATTTCTACCATGCTGGTGAGAAAAGTATAAAAATGCACTGAACTGAAAGTCAAGACGGGAAGAAAAATCAATTTCTCAAAGTTTGATTATGCAATGCATTCTTTTTACATATATTTTTAGTATTTGGGGTTTCTAGTCAGTAAAGTGATTGCTTATTTTAGTCTTTCATGCAGCAACAGGAAAGAATCAAATAGGACTTAAAAATGGAATGTTTTTATTACAAACTCTTCAAAATTAATAATATTTTTCCTATACATGATGTTGACCATAGAACTTTCCTTTTTGTAAGTTTCTTTTCCTATTAAACTAAATACCTGGTTATTAGATCTTCACATGGCAAATAAGCAATAAAGAAACAACAATAACCATAGACCCAGCACCTCAGAACAAGGAAACAAAAAGATTCTCCTATAATTCTGTTTGTATTCATTTTCCTATAGGATCTTTTGACACTTTCTCATTCCCAGCTTCATAACCTACTCTGAGTTGCACTGCTCCCATTTGAGCTCAGGGGTAAGTAACATGGTCAAATAGGTATCTGCAGGTTAAAGACCTAATTAGTTCAACTCAGGGGTAACATGGTCAAATAGGTGTCTGCAGGTTAAAGACCTAATTAGTTCACAGATGAGGGAATTCTCATGTCAGAGGACACATCTTGTTTCTTTTTAGCTTTTCTTTTATCCTTCTCCACTCTCCACTTTTAATAAAAGAGAAAATTTTCTCTTTGTCCTTTCTCCCCTAACTCCTATTTAAAAATAGTGCTGCTCACCTAGGGTGCAATGTAAGGATTTACCAAGCAGAAAGTTTTTATATCAAAGATTATGACTATACTAAGAGAGGTGAGCCATATGATGCTTGCATTATGCAAGAAAAGGCAAGTTTGACACTTTGCTCTTCATTCTGCAGCTCTTATCACCTTAGCATCCACTGGTTAGTGTTGATAGAAAAACACCAGTATGCTTAAAAATCCTAGGGGAATTACTGCCTCCTGACCATGCCACAGATGCTTTCAGCTCAGGTAAATGAATAAACACAATACTTTTCAAATCAGAAGTTGCAGATGATCTCCTTAAAGCAGTATCAAAATGCATTTCTGAATGATCTTGGCAGCTGGGGATACATACAACAAGTAAATTTACATGACGAAATGTTGAACATTTTCCACGTGCAGGTACACACTAGTTGGTATGGAAATTTATGCACCATCCTGTTCCTCTGCAAGCATAGTAATCTTATGTATGTTAGAGTTGGTGTGAACCCACATTTGTTAGGCAGGTAGTTACATGCCTGTTCCAATGGACAGGAGTGGTGGTGCTGTGTTTTGAAAATCATCTTTTATTTCCTAAATGAGACTAATGGTGATTTATTGACTGCACTAAAACAACTCATTGGCTGATGTGTTCAGAACAATTGCCCGTTCAACTGACTAAATGTCTTTGAACTACTAATGGGAGATCTTTACAATAAAAGAAAATAGCTTCTATTGTTCCCTCAATTTAGACTATGAATCTAGACACAAAAATCCACTGAAATGCTATTCCCTTATTCTCTCCCATGCTGGCTAACAGTTGTGTTGATGTCCTCTTAGCAACAGTGAATAGCTCCTATAACAGCTATATTGGTATTTCAGTCTCTTCCTGGCACAAAAATTATACAGAGGGATGGGAGTGAGCTCTGAACTGGTGGGTTGTTTAAAAAAAAAAAAAAAAAAAGGATGTACTACAATATAATTTGTTTAATAGCTATTTGAAAAAGCAGATGTGCAGATAGTACATTGAGCTCAATTAGCTGTTGAAAGGATGAGACATTTGCTTGCTTAGTATTTCAGTAATAAAAGAATTTCAGGTGGGCTGTATACAGGAGTTTTTCAGTAATTATTAGTTATTTAGATTATTAGTGACTTGCTGATATTGAAGTACCAGAGTGCTTCATTTTAATGCACTTTGTGAGGAGGGCATAGGGGATGATTTCCAGACTGCTTGGGCTTCCACAAATTGCAGTTAATGTGAGCTGCAGGTGTTGAGAAGCTCTTTAAAAGAGAGGTAAGCAAAGAGACTTCAGAAAAACTCTGCTCTGCCTGCAGTGCTCTTGCAGCTGCAGCCCCCACACCTCCACTTGCATTTAGAGTTAAGTAACATCAAAGCTCAAGTGCCATCCATGAGATTTTAGGAATTTTAAATCCTCTATTCAGGTGGTTTGATCACTAGAGAAGACTACCCACAGCAGAAATTAATCTCCCTTTTCCCAGGAGAGAGGTTTGCCAGAGTTGTAGAGAGCTTTATATTTTAGGCTGTGGTTTTATTGATTTATTTAAATTGTCCCAGTTTGTATTAAAAAATTAAAACTTAATGACAGTGCAGTTGGAGACAATGCATCTTGCACCCTCCCCAAATTTTTGTACTCCGCTCAAAGACAGATTTTCTATGGCTAATCATATTTTGAATTATTTGTACACATTGGAACACATCCACTGGGCAAAAGCTGGATGAACTCTCCTAGCATTTCCCCCTCATTATGGGACTGTGAGGATAGTGAGTACCAGGCTCCCTATTCTGGTTTGGGAAGATGGAGTATACAAAAGTCAACAGCATCTCTCTCAGGAGTGACAGACACTGGGATAAGGAATGACACTGGTCTAATTTTCTTCTCTCTTGCTCACTTTTTTTTTTAAAAATTTGAAATAGAGTTCTTGCTTTTATTAAAACTGCCCTGGACAAGAGAAAACAATTTGACCTAGTATTTTTAAAACATTGAGATATGTTTTATATCTATTACTATATGCATTTAGGGTGGGGAAGGATAGAACAAGAGGAACAACATTTTTATTTAGGTTGATCTTTACATTACTCAGCCAGGAAACTTACATTCTCTTCCAATTATCTCATTCATCCTTCTTTAGAATATTTCTTCTTGTTCATCTCTTCTACAACATGAATATTAGGGAAAACCCAGGAAAAAGGTGTTGATCTTTGTGCTGCAGAGGACAGCCTATGGATGTTAGCAGTGGAGAAAACAGTAAACTTACAATTAACACATTTACTCATAGTTTTTATTTGAGACATAATGCTTTCCTACAGTTTTAAAACAAAGTTCTGTCATGTAAGGAAATGCAAGTTACCAGTCTTGTCAGGTTTCAGCTTCTTTCAATATTCTTTAAATTAGGCTCAAAATATAAATACAGAAAGTGATACAATGCTTTGGAGAAGATTTTCAGCTAGGGCTGACCCTGTCTATTAATTGTTCTACATATTGCTGCAGTGTATGAGCAGAGGAATAGATTTAAGCTTGCAACCCTGACAGTTTTTCTCTTTAGTCTGCCTCACACCAATGTCATTAGGTCTTTCAGTCTCATTTCTTCCACTCCTGCTCTTACCCTCAAGTATGGGCATCTCCATCCTGAGCAACTCTCTTCCCTCTGCTCTTCCCATTTGCACTGTTTTATTTACCCTCCTGCACCCAGGCCTGCAGGATTGAGAAGAACACAGATTCAGGTGGGTCGGTACAAGCTGTGTCTCACAGTCATGAGCAACTCTGTGTAGGTGTTTGCCAGGGGCCTGCTATGAAAACTCAGATTGCTGCAGAGCTTCCACCTACTTCCTCTTGAGATCATACCTACAGCCCATCTTGTTTGTCTAATGGTTATCAGGTTGTAATTGCAATGTTGCAGAGTCCTGGGGTATAAAGAAAGGACATCAAGGAGGTGGACCTGATAGCCTTTGTGTAACACTTGCAAAATTTTTTCTTACAGTTATGACTGGTGAGTTATGCATTTAATTTTGCTCTGAAATATTCTTGCTCCCAAAGAAAGGGCAACAATAGCTCTGCTGGTGACTTTCTCTACAGCTGATGAGTTTCTCTGTAGCTGATGACATTTCTCTACATATGCCAGCAAATATGGCACTTCATGGTACCCTTTACCCTTTTATCCTTCCTGTTGTAACAACACAGATGTGCAATTTTAAATGCCTGATTTATCTGTGCCTCTTGGGAGAGGATCATCCTTATGCTCTAGTTTTGCCTTCAGGCATTATGACTATCTTTAGCTGTATGTCAGCATGTCACAGCTGCAAAGGACTGCAAAGCTTGGTCATATCATCAAAGACTAATTTCAGTTAGAAGGGACCTCTGGAGGTCTGGTCTAATCTCTGCCCAAAGCAGAGGCACCTCTGAATGTATACAAGGTTGTACAGGACCATGTCCTGTTGAAACTTAAATATCTCTGGGGAGATTCCATCACCTTTCTGGGCAAGTTCACAGTGTGCAACCACCCAGAGTGAAAAATATTTCCCTCTACCTCTGATCATAATTTCATTTGCTGCATCTTATGCCCATTGTCATCTAAGCTAAAAATTTTGCTGTATGTTATCAATTTCATCTCATATATAAGGTGATCTTGTATTATTATGCAGAGTTCTCAGTGGATGGAGAGTAGTGTTATAGAGAATTCCTTATTGCAGAAAATGTTAGAGAATTTTGACATCAGGGATTTAACCTGCATTTTGTGTAAATTGTGAGTGCTCCAAGTGACACCTTAGATAAAAATTTTACTGTACCCATAGTTTCCAGCAGCAGGTGCAGGTCCTTGGATTTGCCTCTATCAGTCTGGATAACATAGAGCACCATGAAGAACCACTTCAACAGCTAAAAGCTCAGTCCTACCAGACCCACCTAATTTCCCATTTGTGAACCAAGAAAGCCCAGTAAATTAGCTTGGGAATGCTGATATTAAAATAGCATACAAACAAAAATGCTTAGATAAACAGAGGGGATAATAAGTGATATATGACTTTGTATTGATGAGAAAGATAAGAAGACTTTCCTGCAACCAGTCAAGGTTTGATAGATAAAAGTAGCTGGTTTTTATTGCTACAAATCTTGTACATTTGCAGGTTTGTCCCTTCATATATGTAATTGAGCGTAGACCTATTGATTTCCCTCCATCTCCAGTGCTTCAGGCTAGATGAGTATTTTGTTCTTAGTTTATTTTCATTTTCTTTTAGTGCCTTTGGTACAGTGATGTCAGTTACCGAGCAAGGAATAGAATGGTGTATTGGGTTTATGTATTGCTACAAATCTTGTACATTTGCAGGTTTGTCCCTTCATATATGTAATTGAGCGTAGACCTATTGATTTCCCTCCATCTCCAGTGCTTCAGGCTAGATGAGTATTTTGTTCTTAGTTTATTTTCATTTTCTTTTAGTGCCTTTGGTACAGTGATGTCAGTTACCGAGCAAGGAATAGAATGGTGTATTGGGTTTATGTAGTAAGATTCAGTTACCGAGCAGGGAATAGAATGGTGTATTGGGTTTATGTAGTATGATTTTGGTAGTGGGGGAGCTACAGGTTGACCTCTGTGAGAAGTTTCTAGAAGCTTCCTCCATGTCTTTCAGACCCAATGCCAGCTGGCTCCAAGATGGACCTGCCAGTGGCCAAGGCAGAGCCAATCAGTGGTAGTAGTGCCTCTGGGATAATGTATTTAAGAAGTTGGGAAAAAACCTGCACAACTGCAGCCAGAGAGGACTGAGAAGATGTGTGAGCAACAGCTCTGCAGGCACCAAGTTTTGTGAGGAAGGATGGGGAGGAGGTGCCAGAGCTGAGATTCCCCTGCAGCCCATGATGCAGCCCATGGTGTGGCAGGTTGTGCCTCTGCAGCCTTTGGAGTCCCATGAGGGAGGAGATCTCCCCCTGCAGCCCATGGGAGACCCCAAGCAAGGGCAGGTGGACATGTCCAAAGGAGGTTGTGAGTCCATGGAAAGCTTGTGCCCGGTTCTGATTCAAAATCCAACCTTTTTCTCTGAAGGATGATTGAATATTGCTTTGTCAGAAACTAGTCTATGAAGAACATGGTCAGGGCGACTGCTCAGGATCCCCATTCAGCCAAGTCCTTGTATCTGTGGCTTTCCATGTCTGTCTCTCTAGATACACAGAGAAATTTGGACCTGCAGGAGGGATTGACCAAATGAGTTTCCTTCCTGAAGACATATGCCATGCTTTGTAATTTCACTGAAGGTCTTTCATGATACTTTATCATTTATAGACATAGGATCACAGACTGATTTAAGATGTCTTCTATAAGTTATCTATACAAACCTCCTGCTTAAAGCAGAGCTACCTTCAAAATTAGGTCAGGTTGCTCAGGGACTCCATGGTTGGAGATCCCTCTCCAGGCATCTGTTCAAATGCTTGATCGAAATATATACTTAGATGTATATAAACATCTCTGTTATTTGTCAACTTTTTTTTGAACTTCAGAGTTAAATAATGTTGTGTTTTTCATAATTTTCCATTAGAACTTATAAATCTATTTTTTCCATCTGTTTTGCCTTTGTGTACCAGAAAATGAACATTTCTTTATCCAGTTACATCCGAGATCTGTAATTTCAAGGAAAGAGGCAAATACTAGGAAATGTATCACATTTTCACCATTTTATCTTTTCTTTTTTTTTTTTTTTTTGACTTTGTCCTCTCTGTTCTCTTAATCCAGGGTGTAGAATTTATCACTGAAAGAATTCATTCTTTCTCTGAAAATGTCTCCAGATGAAATCTAAGAATAAAACACATGACCCCAAAAAAACACATCACAAATTCTTTCAGGTTAGAGAGTTATTACAAAGTAAAACAGGTTAATACTTCCCTTTAAATTTTGAAGTTTGGCTGAATGATAAATCAAGAAGAACTTTTCTAAAAGCAGTTGAATCCTTCCTGCAGCCTTTTAAGAAGGGCCTTGGCATCTTATCGCATGTTCTTAACAAATTTGGTAAATATTCCAAGCAGAACTTTTCTAAAAGCAGTTAAATCCTTCCTGCAGCCTTTTAAGAAGGACCTTGGCATCTTATCACATGTTCTTAACAAATTTGGTAAATATTTAAAATGCGTTGCTTAAAAATTAATTTAGCAGCTATCCCTGGTGAAATGAAATAATTGAACCTCTAGATACCTCCATCATAATGCAGCTAATTAGAATAATATTAGAGAAGTGCAGACCAAAGAATAAACTTCTAATACTGGCTCGATAGGAAATTTTAGTTCATTGGTTTGTTTGGGGTCCTTTGATCTTTTCTCAGCTGCTGGAAGTACCCAAGCACCAAAGTAGACACTGAAAACAACAGCACTGATGTTTTACACCGTAATCATCTTTCATGTATTTTTTTACCTCTTCTCCCAGGAAACTAGTGATTGGACAAGGGAAAATAACCTCAAGTTGTACCAGAGAAAGTTCAAGTTGGAGATGAGGAAATCTTTCTTCACTGAAAGAGTGGTTAAACACTGGAACAGAATCCCTGGGGATGTGGTGGAATCACCATCCCTGGAAGTGTTTGCTCCATTTATCTTCCTTATAAAGGAGATCAAACCTCTCCAGATGTGAAAGATGCTAGAGCTGTGGGTGCTACCCAGATGGGTGTCACTTACCGTCACTGGGAGATGACTTGGGACAGGTTTGCCTTATAACCACCACCTGCAGGTGCAAACACTCTGTGAGGAGGTCAGATAGTGCCTTGTCATGCAGGTGGCACATGCACCTGGTCATCAGAAATACCTGGTGCAATATGCAATGAGTGAGGTACACAGCCTCACAGAAGCTGAGTTTCTCCTCTGAGGCAAACATTTTCCCCATCATTCTCAAGTGAGCATCAGGATATCATTCTGCCTCTCCTCCAAGATGCCCTCAGCTTTGTAATACATATTTTCCATCACTGGTTTGGAACATGATGGCCCCAGTGCCCTGCAGAGAGGAGGAGAAACCTGTCCTGTGCCACCAGGGTAGAGCTCCCCATGGTCCTGTGCTTCCAAGCAATTAATTCATCTCAGCAGAGAGAGCTCAAACTGGTGGCAGTGTCAGCCTTGTAATGATTTGCTACAAGAGTTCTATTTATTCTTTTCTCCATACAAATCCCACTGCTGTGGAGACTTACTATCTACTGTGATAATGGATTCCCCTGGCACAACTAGTTTTGTTTGCCAAGCCCTGCAAGATGACCTTGCCTAAGCAAGAACTAGCTTGCAGTAAATAAAGCAATAAAAACTTCATTTCAACAGTCCCAGTGACTTGTTCTGGCTGCCCTATGGCAGTGGAGAGATCTGGGTCTCTGCTCTCCCTAGAGTTGGGAAAGTATGAGGAGAGGCTCCATCAGCAGAAAGGACCCTCATCTCCCCCAAGCCTGTTTAAGCAGGATTTCTGCTTAAATTAAGCAGCTTTTCTTATGTAAAATGGGTTGCAGCTCTCTAGAAAGCTGTTGTCTCTCCCATGGCCTGAAATTCCACTCTCATCTGGGTTTTTTTCTACCGTGGCAACGTTCCCACTGTATGGTCTGTTAAATATAAGCTGGGTAGTCAGAAGATAACTGAACGTTTGTTATAGCAAATGAGGCAATAAACGTCTGAGGTTATGACAGGCAGAAAAGTCAAGGTATTTATCAAATTGCCATGGGAAATAGTTTTGCCAAGCGTTAAGTAATAAACTTTCAATTATCATCCTTATACCCATGCTGCAGAATGCTTCTGAGATTAGATTTGCTTTTGCTGGTTCAGATAAGGTGAGAGGTGAAATCGTTTTGCTCTGTGAGCAGAGAGGAGATGCATGTCCCTGTGTGTGATTATGGACTCGCTGCTGTGTACAGTTCTGTTTCTCTCTTTCTTTCCCTTTATTTTGGTACTTGTTATTTTTCTTTTTTTTGCCTAGGGACTTTCCCCAACCCTGGATTAACTGACCTACATGCTGATAGTGAGGATTTTAGGATAATCCAATAAATGGCTCTTAGAAAGGTCCTTACCTTTAGATTCTAAAAGATTATTGTACTTTGTTTATGTTGTTGTTATCACTGTAGTATCATCCTCTGCCTGATAAGAACTTCCCAGCTGTATATTGGCTTCTCTGTCATCTTCCTTATGGAATAAGGATTTTCCCTTCTGCTGACACCTGGTTTGACATGCTCTCCGTCAAAACACAAGCTGTGTTTAATGTTCAACCTGTCCTTGATTTCAGTAAAAGTCAAGTCAAGCCCAGATGAACTTTTCTTTAGAAGCAGAATTTCTGTGTCAGTTGATAAGGAAAAATACTCAAGGAACAAAATCCTCAAATTGTCAGTAGTTAATGAAATGAATGCTTTAAAGTAGTTGTTTAGAGTGCATAGACATGGGAAAGACAATGAAAAATTCAAGCAAGCAGTTCACTTCTAAGCAAACAAAAAGTTGAATCAGAGGTAGGAAATAGTAGAGGGTAGATTTACACTGAATATTGGGAAGACATTTTTTACTGTAAGGGTGACGAAGCACTGGCACAGATTGCCAAGAGAAGTTGTGGTTGTTCCATCCCTGGAAGTGTTCAAGGCCAGGTTGGATGGGGCTTCAAGCAATCTGGTCTAGTAGAAAGTCCCTGCACATGGCAAGGGGCTTGAAGCAAGATTTTTGTGGCCCCTTCCAACGCAAACCATTCTATGTTTCAGCTACAGAAAGAACTTCATGGTAGTCAGAGTGTTACAGCAGAGGGATGGAAGGATCTTTTTCTGAGTCTCTTTGTCTCTAAAAATATGTTACAGGCCTAGAGGGACCTTTAGTTTGATCATTTACAAATGTGCTTATGGCGTTCTCCATTCAGCACTTTTCTCCTGATCTGCTCTTAGCAAACATTTCACTGCCTACACATAGTTATAGAATAAGGATGATAATGTAAGTTTACTTCCCAGGGGATCATGGAGATGAAGCACTGCTGAAGTTCCCACATGATGGGTTTTGCAGAACCACTGAGTTTTGACACTGATATATTTCCCATGCTATTAGGAATAGTAATGAAATACAGTGTTTTCTACCAGAGGTGAAGGGCTTAGAGGGGAAGCTGTATGAGGAGCAGCTGAGGTCACTTGTCTTGTTCAGCCTGGAGAAGAGGAGACTGAGGGGAGACCTCATCACGAGCTGCAGCTTCCTCTCTCTGGTGACCAGTGACAGAACCCAAAGGAATGGCATGAATTTGTGTCATGGGAGGTTTAGCTTGGATATTAGGAAAGTAGTCTTCACCCAGCAGGTGACTGGACACTGAAACAGGCTCCACAGGTAAATGGTCACAGCACCAGCCCTGCCAGATTTCAAGAAGTGTTTGGACAATGCTGTCAGTCACATTGTCTGATTCTTGGGGCTGTCCTGTGCAGGGCCAGGAGTTGGACTCAATGATTCTTGTGGCTTCCTTCCAGCTCAGGATATTCTATGGCTCTATGAGAGTCTTTATTCATGAACATTGCTAAGTTTGCTCAGAAGAGGTTGCACATGGCCAGATGCTACTGACACGTTCAAGAGTCCTTTTTAGCCAAGCCCAAAAATTATCTGAAGTGTGGAAACTAATTTTTTTTCTCTTCAGAGTTTATACTCTCCCCATCTTATTTTTATACAGCGCTGTTGTAATTTTTAAGACCTGCTATATCTGGAATCAGCTCCAGCACCTGGCTGCTTAGCCAGCAGTTCACAAACCAGCCTTGTAAAAGAGTCTCTTTGAAAACCCACTCTCTAAAAAGCAGGCTTCCTCATAAGCTTTCTGGTGTACTGAATTCCCACTGCAATCCAATGTGTTCTTTTATACCTCTGAAATGGCTGGTGATTTCAGAGGGAGTCTGTGATGTGCTGGTTCTGTGGAATTACAACCTTAACAGCTGTAACATCACTAAAAGGCTTATTCCAGAGAAAGACGGTATCGTAAATGAGGTGTACAACGACTGGAACTTGCAGCTGCAGCTTGCTAACTGTGCCTGCTGCCAAAAATGATTCTCCACAGGAAAGTCCTACTCTCTCCACATGTATGGGTTTTCTTTTAAAATACCCAAATATTAGAAATTTAAAAATAAAGGGCACCTGCAAGAATTTTTCTTGGCTTCTAAAGTGGTGGAGTTTCAGATGTCTGGAGGTTAAAGACACGGTCATGCTCACATCTCTGACCCTCTATAGGACATTTTTGCCCCACCAGAGTAAGGGTGAGAAGTGTCCGTGGTTCAGTTCAGAGTTCAATTTATTAGATGAAATATTGATGAAAGTGATCTCTCACTAAAGAAGCACATTGGAAACTCCCAGCAGACATATCTTCTGCAGCCTGTGCTCCAACAGGCAAACTTCTGTTTGAGGGCTGAGAGTGAGAGGCAAGGACTACTAAATTGTCAAAGCCAAAGACATGAATTTAAATTTAGGAGTTGCCAGGCAAGGCATAAGGTGGGTACATATAGTAGTAAATGATTATTGACTATGTTTAATCCATGTATCTCCACTCTGATACTTAGGGTGTTTCCTTCAGTCCCCAAATCCTCTCCCTTTCTGGCCTTTGCAACCAGCATTTTTGGCTTGGGGTGAAAGTACTCTTAGACACTAAATTTGTGGTGCAGTTTGCTCTTTTCCATATGCTTTAAGCATGTACAGAAGATACTTTCTGGACTAAGACACTCAAAGGCCATCATCAAAAAGATGCATGATTTGAAGTGGGAAATGGGAACAAAGATGCTCAGTCCAGCCAGGCTATGTCAGTTGGAATTTATCCAGTATTTCAGGTTCTAAGACAGCTCTGTTGGTAAAAATTCAGATAAGGCACTGGCTGTGGTAGAAGAACGTGAGCAATACAACTGGTTCCTGGCCTAATTTTGGTATAGTAGGGCTATTAATACTTGAGTGATTTTGTGCTTCTGGATTTTAAATGTGTAAGAAATTTGGGCATTTTGTTATGCCCAAAATAAATCCATAAGAAACAAATTGGAGTTCAGCTTTTATGTAGAAGTTTCTATGGGCACGTCAGTCTGGATGGAAGAGAAGATCAATCATGTTGATTTTTCTTCAGAAAGCATTGCTTCAAATTTAAAACAGTGTTTTGTCAAGTTCCAAGGGGTAATTACATATAGTTACTCTGTCTCATTAGGTCTTCTTAAATTGGGTCTTCAGTCTCAGCCTGGTACTCTCAAGACATAAATTACAATTGTATCAGATAAACACAAACCAAAAAGAAGAAAATGCAAATTTTACTAATTCTTATGTAAAACAAATTGCTGCCTGTTTTTTCCATCTATATGTCCAATGATAGATCCATAAAATACTTTAAAAACCAGTGCTTAATTTTACAATTGTTTTTTATCCTTCTCTTAATGTTGTTGTAAGGATTTGACTAAGAAAAGTGTATTGTTTGTTTCAAACCACAATTTCAAATTGGCATCGACTTGAAAGGATCAATAATAAATTCCAGCTCAAACTGTGAATCTTCTGATGCTTTTCTAAATGAAATCAGCATGTGTCAGGGATATTTTTATCCTTCTGACACAGAAATCATGTTTTTCAGAAGCCTTGGCTGCAGAAATAATGGCTCATTAGACAAGAACAGAAAGGGACCAGATATTTTAAACATATAGTAGGAAATATCCTCCAATGGCATAAGCAGGCACAAACCACCTTGCTCTCAGTCAAACTACACCAATATTCACATGCTGAGCACCTGACTGATGAGAAATACTCCAGATATCATGTCGTTCAGATTCCATTCTCTTTGATAATTGGTGTTCTTTGTACAGTATCAGCCCACAAACCCATTCAGCTTGACAGATTCGTGAGAATGCTTTTTGTAATTTTCAGAGTCATTTGTATCTCTTGATCTTAATAGTGACATGTAGTCATATGCAAAAAAAATTTTGAAAATAGCCACTTTATTGCTTTGGATGCGAGGGGGAATCTTTTCTGGAGAAAGTTTAATTGATGGCCAGATTTGGAATGTTTCATAAATGAGATGCAGAATTGAAGTTATTTTTTACTTCTACAGACAGATTTTTTTTTTCCTGGCTTAGCATGGGCATGAAATTAGATTATGTGCAATGAGTAAATTTCAGTAGAATCACATCTTATGTCTTAGTATATCCTTACTTCGACCATGCAAGCCGAAACAAGATTTCTGTCTTGAAAAACAAACAAACAATGGCAATTACCATACAAATTACTGCAAGTAGCTCTATCTAAATGAGACACAACTGAGAAGAGGGGTAAATGTGAAAGTTTGCATTGTGCCAAGGGTGTACGCTATCAAATGTGTGATTTAGTCTGTGAAGATTTGATTTCTACAATACTGAAGCTGCTTTTGAATTTTACAGACGTGGTATAAAAGTTCACTTGCTGTTTTAGATGTTCAAGAGCAAATTTGTGTGGGAATCTAGATCATGAAAATAATAATAGCCTTGCCCTCTCTAGTGTGCACAGTGTTGATAAAGTCTCAAAAGTAGCATCAGATGCAACTTTGAGTAAGAAGACAGATACAGTGGTTTCTATTTTCTCATTTTTCTGATATCCTTAAAGAGTTGTGTAATACAGAGTACAAAGCCATTCTATTGACACCAGCATAATCAGAATTTTACCCAACATCGTTACTTTTACTGCAGTCAGTATATTCCAGGAATCACTGGGCTATTACTCAGTGTGTGATGTTGTCTTTGCTGCCAAAATTTTATCTCAGAAGACACACAGATGGCATGTTTCTGCATATAAACACAAAGTAAAGAGTGCTGGAGCAGCTTAAAACATGTTCATCCTGCAGGAGCTGGGTCCTGCAAAGAGGACTCCAACTCAGCCAACACTGACTCTGCTTTGCAGGATTAGGGTGAGATGGGAGATCGGGTTAAATGTCTATCCTTGCCTACATTTGATTTTCTTACCTAGCAGACTGTGTGTTACTCTGCTGCTATAAAGCACAAAACTCACACTCAGGAATGCTCTGCTGTCATCTGTCTCTGCTCTCAGGATGGAAACACGACTGCATTTTCCTCATGACAGACATGTAAATACTTGGGTCTCCTGCCTTCATCTGCTTCAGAGTGATATTTATTCAGATGCAGAAGAACAGAACATTTCACAGCTTGCTATTTATGGCCCAATGAAATCATGTGCCTGCCATAGTTGTGTGCTCCGTCTGTTTTCCTTGTTTTCAGTGCTGTGTGAGAATTACATTTCATGGATGTCTGGCTTCTAATAGGAGGCTGAGATCAAAAATCCAGGATGAATGTTTATTCAATACATCAGGTTCACAATTGTGATTAAAATCCTGAAGACTTGTTGAGACTTTGCCCCTTGATATATCACACTGAGATTTTTTTTTTGGGGGGGGTTGGTGGTTCTTTTAATTAGGGAACTTGTAAGGCACTGAAAACTGATGTTGGTGATGATAACATGAGTAGGAGAAAATAAGCCTCTATATTTTCTTGCCCAGAATGACAAGCCATCACTCTTGGGGAAGATGTGACTTGATGCTTTGTTCCAACAATAATTCACATTTCTTTAACCCAGAGGAGCACCAAAGTGCTCTCCAGCATACATGTATCTCATTACTTTCTAGCAGATGAAGAAAGCAACTATTTTATACCAACAAAACTGGAAATTGGTTTGAAACAGACAATACAACAATGGAAAATTTATAATCCAGAAAATGCAATTCCCTGTGTTGGGAATTAGGTGAAGGACAATGGAACTTGTACCTGTGAGTGGACAGGACTTATTTTCATAGTATAATTCATGTTATATCTAGGAACGTTTTTTGATAATATTTAATCTTAACTGTCTTTTCCATTCAGTCCTTAGAGATTAGGAAAATATAAAAAAGATGAAAATTCCATTTATAACTACTGAGAGCTATTAGTGTGATACTCATACAAAAAGTCCCTACATCATAGTTTTGGATCCATTTTGAAGTTTTGTGAATTATTTTTCTGTTTGAGGTATAATGTCTGTAGGTCGAAGTTGCATTTAGATGCCTAGCAATAATTTTTTTGTCTGATAAAGATATAATTTACAGCTCTGTTTCCTTTAAGGGGATTATTTTAAGTTGTGTTTTGGAGAGGAGTGAAATACAGGAATTTAAAATTTAAAGTTTCAAATGCATCTTTGGTGTCTGAAGATATGTGTGGATAACTAGTGGTATTTTTGAGAGGCAGGTGTCTAGTTCTCAATCAATACCCACTTTTCCAGAAATGGCATTTCTCATCTGTCTTTAAGAAGCTACATCAGAGATAAACGCTGAGATTCTCCTTCTAATCTGTGGAGAGAGAGAGTGTGATTCAGTTCAGTGTAAAATGGATGTAGAGAAATGGGTCAGAGGAATCTCTTTCTAAAGGTGCCTGCATTTTTTTTTTTTTTAATCTTTCCTAGTCAAGCAGCCCATATGGTCTCTTTCTAAAGGTGCTTGCATTTTTTTAAAATCTTTCCTAGTCAAGCAGCCCATATGTGCAGACAGACAATGTATGTACCTAAAATAGGTGAGATGCATTTCAGTTTGAGAATGGGATGCATTCCCACATCAAGTCACTTCCATTTAGTAGTTAAGGCACATGTTGTGAGTAGATATCCAAGTGTTTAAGCTTCTATTACATCTAAAAGAGGTGCAGAGAGTACAGGCTGAATTAGTTCATCTGGGTGACTGTTTCAGGCTAAGTTCAATCATTTTCTAGGCTTTTTTTGTTTTGTTTTCAGACTTTAGAGGAAATATTCAGTTGCTTAACCATAAACGTGTGTTGTCATTTGAGAAGCTTTAAGATGCCTCATGTGATATTTAGCTGCTGCTTCCAAAGAACACAGGACTCTCCTACATCATGGATAAATTGACAGTTGGGAATAGTTGTCTTATTTTATACCTTGGGGGGTATAAAATGACACTAGATCCCTATGTTTAGGCATTGGAATTTCTCCCTAGGTGTCTAATTGCTGTTGAAATAGAGCTTTAATAATTTCATATCTAGTGTCACGGGTGAAAATAGTAGTGGTTTGACATTCTGGCATTTGAGTCTGCAAGATGTCCAAAATTACCCTTTTTCCAATGTATCTTACACAGATATAAACATTCTCAGGGGGCAAAATGAGAGACAAAATGCCACTGCTTCTAAAAAGGCAATAAAAAGACCCCAGAGGCCTTCTGTTCATTGTGTCATGTTGATTTTCAGATCAAATCTGAAATGTTTTCTTGCACAACAATCTAGTGTCTAAAATTCGAAGTGGGATGCAAACATGAAGCTAGTTTCAGCCCTGCAGGCCCATGAACACTTCCATTGTCAGTTCAGGAAATAAAATTATGCCTCTCACAAAAGCCAAAGAGAATTTTAAAATTGGCTAGACCTTCTGAAACAGAGGAAAAATGAGGTCATAAGAAGTCTGAGACATTTGCTGGGTTTTGTGAAGCTGCATATAGCACTGAGTGCACTGTCATTTCTCCTGATGTTCTACATATTGTTTGTTTTTCTAATACAAAAAACCAAAACCAATGAAGGTTAAGCATTTGATTGTGGGACACCAGGAATGATTAATCAGTTTCCAAGAATTAGGCTATGAAAATCCCACAGGAACAGGGTAGACATCAGTGCTAAATACTCCTACTCTTCACATGACAAGGCACTTTTATTTAGATGTTGACATGCCTATTTTTGTTTTAGTTTTCTAGTTAACTACATTCTCTTGACTTCAAATTCACACACACCTCACTGTCTTGTTTGGAGATGGAGGAAAAACCCTCTGCTTCTTTTAATATAGATTCTTGATGTGTGCCTGACATTCATGTTGCATCATGCTCTAGAAGATGTTAGTGCCTCTCCTTAGCTGAGTCTTCATTACACAGATGTTCCCTGTGAGGTATGTAAATATGAGGAGCTCAAAAATTTTGCAAGGTCAGGATTTGGAGGCTAATCCTCTATAAGTAATCCAGTTAATGAGGAAATACTGTCAATAATTTTCAAAATGACACTTTATTTCAGGCTAGTTGGAAGCAAATGATCTGATAAGTTCTGATGTGCCAGTGAAAATCTGAATAGCATTGTTTACAGGTTGTCATAGAACTAAAAACTTGGGCTGCATCTCATCCTTGTTTGCAAAAATTCCTTTGAATAAGTGCCTCATCCAAAATCCTGTCCCAGTTTCTGCTTGGGTGATGAAATTTCCTCCACTCACAAACAACCTCTCTGCTTCTGTCTAGGTGTTTTATTATTACTGAATTTCTGGCCAAGAGCACCCAAAGCTGGTTTGTTTGGGGTTTTATCTCAGCAGCTTAGTGTGAGATTGTGTTAATTGCAGTGTTGTACAAGATATTATAGTGATATATATTTTCCTCAAGATATTCTTGTTCCTATATTTGTACTGTATTAGTGTAATAGGAGTAAAATAATCAAAATGACACCTTTGGTGGCTGCAAATTTGTCACAGAGTGTGCACTGTGTTGGGTGCATTACTTCATTTTGGTGAAATTATCCCACACAATATGAAAAGGTCTGTCAGGAATCATTTTAATTTTTATTAAGAGTTGCACCTTTCCATCTAAGATATTTTTCTGAAATTTTGTAAAAATATCCAGCTGGACCAATGGATACCAAGTACTGTCTTCATACAGTGTATTTTGGCTGCATATCTAAAGACATGATAAAGTGTGGTAGTAAATTGTCTGTCATTCCTGAAATGGCAAAACAGGTCTTAGGGGTGGGAAAGACATGTAGCTGGGAGAATGACTCCACAATTTCCAAATTTTCAATATTTTGCTGTGGGAAGAATTCCCATGTGATGATTTCCTAGAGTCTTTTTCCATGTTATATGTCTATTTGAGAATAAATATTCATATGGGATATGTTGGAGTTTCTACAAAATTGGAGTATTTGGTGTGTTCACAGTCTGGTTCTGTCTGCTAATTGAAATTGTGTGTCTGCATTGCCTAAACCAAAAAGAAATCATGCAGAGCTCCAAGATAACTAGCTTCAAGCTGTGGCAAACTAGTAAAAACAATCATCACTGACGTGTGGTAGTGACCAAGAACAGCAATTAAATGTTCGTAAGTTTTTCTAAGTATTTCTCCAGTATGGCACAGAGTGTCCCTGTGGACACAGATCTTTGATAAAGGAAGTTAAAAGACCCTGAGAAAACATCAATAAAATAGGTGATATTTTAACTTGTTCATCAATGACTTGGATGAGGGGACAAAGTGTCTCCACAGCAAGTTTGCTGATGATACAAAACAGGGAGGAGTCGCTGATATCTCAGGGCTGTGCAACCCTTCAGAGGGACCTCAAGAGGTTGAAGAGATTGCTAGAGAAAAAATATTTGAAATTCGAAATGGACAAATGCAGGGTCCTGCACCTGGGGAGTAGTAACCCTGAGCAGCAGTAAATGTTGGGCCCTGACCTGCTGGATAGCAGCTCTGTGGAGAGGGACCTGAGGGTCCTGGTGGACAACAAGATGTCCATGAGCCAGCAGTGTGCCCTTGAGGCCAAGAAAGCCAATAGAACTCTGGGATGCCTTTAGGAAGTGTATTGCCAGCAGGTCAGGGACCTGATCCTGCCCCTCTGCTCAGCACTTGTGAGAACACATCTGGAGTATTATGTCTGGTTCTGGGCTTCTTAGTACAAGAGAGACATGAAGCTCCTGGCTCAGGTCCAATGTGCTGTGACCACTTCTGGGGTCCTCAGTGCCAGAGGGCCGTGGAGATCCTTAAGCAGATCCAGTGGAGGACAACAAAGATGATTAAGGGACAGGAGCACCTCAATTATGAGGAAAGGCTGAGGGAGTTGAGCTTGTTCAGCCTTGATAAGAGACAACTGAGAGGAGACCTCATTTAATGTCTCTGAAGAGGGGCTGTCAAGAAGATGGAGCCAGGTGCTTCTCAGTAGTGCCAAGCAGTAAGGCAAAAGGCAATGCACAGAGACTAATGCACAGGAAGTTTCACCTGAATACAAGGAAGAGCTTCTTTACTGTGTGAGTGACCACACTCTGGAACAGGTTGCCCAAGAGGTCGTGGATTCACCCACACTGGAGATATTCAGGAACTGTCTGGATGCAATCCTATGCCACGTACTCTAGGACAGCACTGCTTAAGCAGGGAGGTTGGACCAGATGGCCCACTGTGGTCCCTTCCAACCTGACCCATTCTGTGATTCTATGATTTTGTGATTCTGAGATGGATTTCACTTCAGAGTCCTGGGAGCACTGGCAACCCATTACAAGTCCACCTGAGCCCCAAGAGCTCACCATCTATTCTAAAAGCACTTACTCATTTGAGAAGGGACATTAGCTCCATGAGATGACTGAGCATCATACTTGTAGCATGACTGACAAAGCTTGAGGGACAGCTGCTCTGAGGCTGGAATAAGCACCAAAGATTTCAGAGAAAATTACAGCCCTTCTGTGAGGCAAACTTTCTAGCTGTGCAAGGCCTTCTGGTGGAGCCTACCGAGATGTTGGCCTGAATTTGAGAAAGAAATGTTTTTCCTGTTGTTTTGATAGACTCTGCTAGCCTCGTTGTATCCAGCAGCTGTACCTCAGGTCCTGTTGTGTTGGCTCCATGTCTAGCAGTAGAGCAGTTGGCCCTTTCTTTTTTGTCACAGATCAAGCAATGCCATGACAAGTCAGCCTTTTCCTCTGTTTGTAAACCACTTAATTTAGCTCTTGCTCCATAGAAAAACCTGATGCAGTTATTTATATCAACATGGCCCCAAGCACTTAAAACAAGTCAACATTCTGATTATGGCTCTGCATATTTTATTGCCTATATTTAAATCACACTGCTCTAAACTGGCACCTGTTCCTCTGTTATTGCATTCCAGTTTAATAGTTTCTGCCTGTCCAAAGACTCATCATGATGGTAAATGGTCTAAAGATTCTTTACTTATTACATTAGTCAATGCCCTTTGGAACAAATGTATTTTTCAAAGTTTGTGTGAGATTTGTTAAATATTTTGTAACTGAGCATGATGCTGAAAAAATTATTTGAAATATTTTTTTGTGAGCCTTGAAGTAAAACCATGTTGCATTAATTTCAGTATTGCAAATATTGCCTGTTCCAGTGAAACATGATAACAAGAGCATTATCTGATGATGCTGTTCTGTCCATCTCTCTCTCTGTCAAGTTATCAGCCAACATCTTTATCATCTTAGAATCATAGAATCATAAAATGGTTTGCCTTGGAAGGGATCTGAAAGATCATCTAGTTCCAAACCACTTCCATGTGCAGGGATGCCTCACACTAGACCAGATTGCCCAAAGCCCCATCCAACCTGACCTTGAACTCTACCAGGCTTGGGACAACTTCCCACCTTGTTGCAGCCTTTAAGCATTTTTTGTGATAATAACTGAACCACAACTGCTTTTCCAGCTTCCAGTACTCTGAGCTCTTGTCTTGCTCAGTGTCTAAGGGTATCACACTGCTTGTTGTGCTGTTCTCTTTTGGCCCAGCACTGCAAATACTCAATTCAACAGCTCCTTATAAACATCAGCATGTTCACTGTCTCCACATGAAACCTTAATACAGCTGCTGACAATGTTTCCTTTCTAGCAATTTCAGAGTATTTTATTACATAAAAAGGGCTTCACTAAGAACCTTTAACTTACTCAAAACTTGTATCAAGTGATAAGACAACAAAGAACCTGACTGGATAAATATGCACATTTTTCTTGAGTCAGCAGAGTCCTCTATTTTTTTTTCCGGGGATCCCTTATGTCCCTTATAATACATCTTTTGAAATCTGAAAAACAGAAAAGAGTCTTCCAAAATGTCCAGATTAATTCCCAGAACCTGTGTCCTGAACACTGCAAGAGGTAGAAGTGGGTTTGTAGTTCTGATTATAACATGATCTGTCTACATTAAGAAGGAGAGAATGGAGGCTCCACAGCCAAACTTATCTTTGACATTTCCTGTCTTATAAGTTCCGAGCACCTTTCCATCCAGTGGTACTCTGACTGTTGACTCCAGCTGGATGTATGATTCTGTATTATAAAAGACAAAAATTTTTAGGACAAAGAAAGGCAAAATATTGTATCATTAAGTTTTGAGGATTCACTTTCTTTGCTTTTTTTTTCCTTTTTCAACAAGTGTAAGAATCATAGAATCCTTAAGTTTAGAAAAGACCTCCAAGATCGTCAAGTCTGTAAGACATAAATGTATCTATAGACACACACACATTCTGCCTCTCTCACCCTTTCCATGTGTGATTCTGCAGGCACATTTGAAATACCATTTATATGTGCAATTTTGCTATGAAAGAAATTCATCTAACTAGATGCAGACTTGGCTCACATGTCTACACCTGAGCAAGTTACCTTCAGCTCCCTTGGAAGTCAGTCACAGAAGTAGGTGGCAATGGTGACATGAATCCTGTTGAGTGCATTTTCTATTTCTCTACTGACCTTAGTGTGGCTCTAAGAAGCTCATAGATATGAAGGTTTTTCTAGTTATTTAGATTAATCCCATGAGCAAGTGCCCGTGCTTTAAATTTTTCACAAAGAGGGAAAATCAGTGCAATTAATGTACAGTCTATGCTTACTTAAAATGTCCTCAGAACATCTGAAGGACTCTATAACTTGTCCAAGTGAAACTCTGCAGTTCATTGGATCTGGTAAAATGCAAAATAAGCATTTAAAATCTGATAAGGACAGTTGAGTTTACAGCAGAGTTAGATGAAAATTTTTCATGAGTCAAAATGGAGGTACAGTCAGAACAGTGCCAAAAAACATATAATCCAATAGGCTTTCACTGTCATAGCTGTCACCAATTCATTAGCTGTGACTAGTTAGTAGCATCATGCTGATGTTCAAGTCCATCTCTTATCTACTTGGATACTTTGGTGATGTCTCTATTGAAATGACAGTTTGTGCTCAAAAGCAGAAAGCTCCTTAACTTGTGCATCAGACAGCCACATGGCACCTCATTCATCTTTTTACATCTTCTTTCCAGCTCTATGGAACCTGATGCTGGATTCTTTACAAGGAGGATCTTGGTCAGTTTGCTCTCACATCCCAATGTGTCCTGTTCAGAAGACAGACAGAACTGACCTTTAGATTTTGCCAAAGATTTGAATGGGGCCAAACATCCTGATAGACACCAAAGGACTTAGTATAGACCTATGTCCATGCAGTTTGGAGTTCAGTCAGGTATGAACTGGAATAAAACTTTAAAAAAAATGCTTAAAAAATATATTATGAGCGTCTTCTGTGAGTACATGAAAATAATATAAGGCTAGTGCTCTAAAGAGTTCTAATTTCCCATATTAAGCCAACAAAAAAGCCCAAACTGAGAAGAATATATCTCCCTTTATTGAAGAGGAGAGCACAGTCAAATGTGAGAAAGATGGATAATTCTGTCTGAGTGTCCTAAGTAGGCTTCAAATAACTTGATGCTTTTTGATGCATTTTGTGTTTCTAAGTCTGACAACGGGAATATCAGAAAAAAAGATTCAGGTGAACAGTGGGAATAAGACACAAAAACTGCTGCAGATTGAAGATGATGATGTTCTGAGGACTCTGAAGTTTTAGCTCTCAGTTGTGCATAAAATTTTAAAATCTCTTTTTCTTTTGAAGGTCATGAAGGAGTATAAGTCAGGGAAGGAAGAGGTAGGGAAGGCGTGAAGAAGAGAGGATTATGTAGCAGTGGGAAGCTAGTCCAAGGGAAAGTTTGTATTATCTCCATTTTCCTTCTGTTTTGCTCTCCCTCCTCTTCTGTCTGAATTTCCCCTGCCACTTCATTTTATTGCACAATACCAACAGCAGGTTATTATTAACCAGCGTAAGCAGATAGTGATTTGAGCTGAGCTGAACTAAGCACTGGTGTCCTGACAGGCACGTGCTAACAGAGGACAAATTGAGGTTGCTCTTCATTCTTTTTAATTTTTTTTTGAATGATCTGACCTAAATTTGCACAGCTGTGTTCACATTTAATCCTGCCTAATAGCTTAAAGGCTTTATATCTCATAAGAGCAGCCTACTGGCACCTGACATTTATTCTGGACTTCATTCAGTTCTGCCCTAAAATTCCTCTGGCATAACCTGGTATTTTGGTTTGTCTTGTTTTTCTTCCTAATAGATTCATTCCTCCATCTAAATACCCTTGAAATGACCAGATTATGAAGGGTATAATCTATACTATTGCCTCTCAACCTTTCTTGACCTGGTGATCTCTACAAAATCTCTAGTATAGAGAAGCAGAATGTGAGAAGAATTTAAGTTGTTGACTTGTTTTCCTAAGTGGCTTTCTTTGGATCCCTTAGATGCACTCTGTTTTCACTTGTGATTATGTGGTCCGTGTATTTGAAGATATTGATCTAGACTGAAAGTTCTCAGCTGTGAGGTTCAAGTGGTTTTAACCTTACAGCTAGTTTTGTTGCTGGAGGTTGAATGGATAGATACCTATCCCTAGTGAACTAGGTAGAACTGGTACTTTGTGAATTCCAGTTGTACCAGTAAAAGACAAGGCACAGTGGAATTTGTAAATGAAAAAAAAAAATGTAAAATAAACCAGCTCCTTTCTTATTTGCTCCACTTTGAATACTCTACAGGTTGTAAGCAATTTTTTTAAAGGATCATTTGTTATTTGTCTCTGTGTCTTTAACTCACTACATTTTGGTGGCAGCCATCAACGAACCTTGGGAAAAGTGATATATGGTATTGCATTCTTTATGAACATATGTCTAATGCATCTGAAGAAATTGTGGATATTGATTTTCCTGAGAATATTAAACAGCAAACTTTTTTTTATAAGATTGAAAGATTATTTTCAGGGCTTGCATCCAAACTGAGTTAGCTCTTTAGAACATAAAAACCAAATTAGTCTTTATCATTTTAAACTAGGTTAAATGCTTATGCAGTGGAGAGAAAGCAAGTTTCATAGATATGTCTGTAAAGGTTTATGTGCCTTGTATTCATTTTCACCTGTATCACAAGTCTTTACATATTGCACATTGAAGAAAAAAACCCAAAGGATTACAGCAGACTGGAAACCTTAGCAATATAGTGGCAAGGGATTATTGCTATTGTGATACCATCTCATTCTGTTAAGTCTACTAGGTGATCTTAGGTGGTTGTAAAGACTGGAGATCTTACAAAGTAATCCCTGACACTTTCATGACTAAACAGAGCATTCAAATGTTTCTCATAGTGGAGAATAACTTGATTTCTGGAGAAGACTTGAGAGTGAAGACTTAAATGGTAATATATATTACAACAAACAGAAGATCACAAAAATGTGACCTGAACGTTGTGTAATTTGTAAGTGCATTTAGAAAACAAACTAATAAGCCTTTGTGCTGAGTTCTAGATCATGAAATCATAGAATCATTTAGGTTGGAAAACATTTTGAATATCATTGAGTCAAACTGTATGTGCAGCATACTGTATGTGTATGTGCAGCATCTATTGTGCTGGTTTTGCCTGGGAAAGTTAATTTTCTTCACAGTAGCTGGTATGGGGCTGTGTTTTGAATTTGTGCTGAAAACAGTGTTGATAACATAGGGATGTTTTCATTGCTGCTGAGTACTGCTTACACAGGGTTAAGGCCTTTTCTGACTTTTATACCACCCCACCAGTGAGGAGGCTGGGAATGCACAAGAAGTTGGGAGGGGACAGCTTGGAGAGCTGACCCCAACTGACCAAAAGGATATTCCAGACCATATGGCATCACATTCAGCAGATAAACTAGGGGTGAAGTTGTCTGAGGGCTGCTCAGGGACTGGACGTTGGTTGATCAGTGGTGAGTAATTGCTCTTGATTGCAGCATTTGTCTTTCTTGAGTTTTATTTCCCTCTTTTTTTGTGTGTGAATTTTCTTTTTGACTACTATTATTACATTTATGACTAATATTACTAGTATTATATTTCAATTATTAAACTGTTCTTGTTTCAACCCTCAAGTTTTCCCACTTTTACCCTTCCAATTCTCTTCTCCCCAGCCTGCTGTAGGGGAGTAACCAGGCTGTGTGCTGCTTAATTGCCAGCTACAGTTAAATCACAGCAGTTCTTTTTGGCACCTTTGGGGCTTCAAGGGTTTGAGATGATAACAGATTGATCAGAGCATAGTAGAAGTGATTTATATCTGTTAATAGTTGTGAGCCATGATATTGATTAATCTGCTCTCAATATTAGTTACTGTGATCTGCACCACGCTCTTCTTTTTAATTATTTCTATTTTGCTCTTCTTGTTAATGATTGGTGTTGTCTTTGCAGTTTACTGTGCTCTGTAGTGATTAGTGGTGTTTTGCCTGTGAGATTTGTTGCTAGAACACTGACCTTGAGATAAATCTGATACCTGGGCTCTGGCCTGAAGCAGTAACTGTGTTTTGGGTACCATATCATGGAGATAATTAACAATTATACTACTTCCTCTGAGAGGGCTTGTTGTTTGGTTTCTTTGTGGAGGAAATACAGAATGGCACCTTCTCTACCTTCTTGTGTGATGTTTTCTTCCTCCTTACAATGACTTCTCAGTACCTTGCACTTCCTTGGGGAGTTGCAATACTTCTATTTGCATTTCTTAGAAATATTGTTTCCGTTTTGTCTAAGGTAAAAAAACAATTCAGGAATATGACCCAAGCTCCATGAGGTCAAGTGTAGCACAGCATGTGGGAGAGTATTGCTGGGTATCTAGAGAACTTCTCACCTGCAGAGTTCTGGAACTTCACTCTCAAACAACCCAAGATCCTGATGAGTGATGGAGTGTTTGAAAAAATGCTGTGGCTATTCCAAAGATACACAACTTACCACTCTGTGCTGGGCCCAGTGGGTGTGATGAATAAAATAACAGCTGTGTCTCCAACAACTAGCAGGAAAGAAACACAAGCTTTCTTAGGTGCCATAGTTTTTTAGGAAATGCATGTTCCAGCTTGTAGTCTGATCTTTATTGGTTATAGTGACCTGGGAAAAGAATTGAAAGGGGTGCTGAACATCAAGCCTTTGAATAAACTAAATATGTGATAGTTTGTGCTGTAGCACCTGGGCTGGACTGGACAGGACAAGATGTGAAAAACATGCTTTATACTTCAGACAAGACAACTGAAATGTCTGGCAACAAGTGCCTGGAGAGACTCAAGGTTGACCTCTTGGGTCATATATGAAGCATATGAAGGAATGTGAGCTGCTTCAGGAGTAGCTGGTGCTTTTGGCATCTTAATTTCCTGTGGTCAGCTGGATGTTCAGTGGGATAGTCCTGTCTATGCATCACACAACTGATGCTACATGGACTTAGTGGGTCACAGTGATAATGCAAGGAGCTCAAATGGGAAACCCTGAGTGCCTGGGAAATGTTGATGTGATCGTGGACTGGCCATAGGGCCAAAACCTTGAAGTATCACTGGACAAGGTGACATGGGCTGAAGAGTTGCCTCAGTATGATAAATTACCAGAAAGTGAGAAGCAATATGCTCTGCTTATAGATTAATCCTATTGTGGGAAAGTATCAACGGTGGAAAGCTGATGTCACAGAAACTGCTGAAGGACAAGGTGAGTCGAGTCAATTTGCAGAGGTGACAGCCATCCAGCTGGCTTTAGATATTGCTGAATGAGAGAAATGGCCAACACTTTCTCTCTAGACTGACTCATAGATGGTGACAAGTGCTCTGTGGGGGTGGTTGCAGCAATGGAAGCAGACCAACTGGCAGCACAGAGGTAAACCCTTCTGGGGTGCTGAATTATGGCAAGATATTGCTGCTAGGGTGGAGAACCTGGTTGCAAAAGTATGTCACATAGACTCTCACATACCCAAGAGTACTGCCACTGAAGAACATGGGAACAGTGAGCAGGTAGACTAGGCTGCTAGAATTGAAGTGCTCCAAGGGGATCTTGATTTGGAACAGAGGGGTGAGATATTTTTAGATCGATGGATCCATGACACATCAGGATATTTAGGAAGGGATGTAAATGAAGAGGTGAACTTGATCACTGGTATCATCAACAAGCCTTGCCAATTTTTGTGTCTTTAGTATTGTACTTAGATTGTCCTCTTTTCAAAGTGTAAAGGAGATATTTTGCTGTCACCTGCAATCTTATAAGAGAATTACTGGGTTAGTATATTTTAACAAAATGAAGTGTTAACTTTTGAAATCATTGTTATGTAGAAGACATCACGTCTCCCATTTGCTGATGTGCTGGTGGAAAAAAATAGGTTCTGTAAACTGGAGAAGAGCTAATGACAGTGTTATACTGAAAGGACTTACTGACATTCGTGACTTCTTTGACTCAAGCAATTAATGTATGCTCAGACAAGGCTGTTGAGATGCAATCACTGTCATAAGAACTGGGATCCAGTTCAACTGCATGAAGGTGAACACTGGAGCAATTTAATTAAAATAGATTACAACAATGCAAAAGAGACTTGATCTAATGAGTTTGCTTCTTCTAGCCCTTTCATCTCAGAGCATATTTGTGTGTGTTTACTATCCTCCTTGTACTGAGGTCCTCTGTTTCTTACTTAGAAGTACAGCGAGTGAAGGCATTAGTGGAGAAGAGAATAAAATTATCTCATTGTTACTTTACTGTATGCATTTAATCAAGGAATTCTTATTAAATAAATAAATAAATAAAAATGGCTAGCTCACAACAAATGCAGCTTCAGAAAAAAAAAAACATAATAAAATAAAATATGCTTTAAAACCAGTAAGGACAGTGGTGCTATACTGGAGATAGTATGTGCTGTGTTTCTTGAGAGGCAGCTTTATTCTCCTAAATGAATGTTTCTATATTTGTGAGTCATTGCCCTTCATCACATGGCATTTTGTTCTTTTCTCCTTGATGTTTTTTTCTGTTTTTTTCCCCCTAGCTTCTGTCATGGAGATGGACAAGAATGGTGAAAGAATTAAAAAAGTCTGGTTTATTTTTCACTCAGACACAATTGTGTAAATGCTAGAAAGTTCATGGACTGTCAGATTATGTAGTGTCCTGTTCTTATATCCAATCTGTTCTGCCCCCAATTCACCTTCCTTTGTTCCCTTTTGTTGGGTTGATGGTGATTGCTATTTCAGCAGGGAATTGTCATATTCATTTTTAGCTTCAAGGTGTTAACAGTTGCGTGTGTGGTACATAATCAACTAATGACTTGCTGACAGGGCTAGGTCAGTTGGCTGTATCTCTAAAATGTCATTAAGTACAAATACTGCAAGTCAAAAAGATTGCAGAGAGAAATGGGGAATAAAGGCAAAAAAAGCTATTGCAGTTTGGCCAGTATAATTTGTCAGTCTCCAACGCAGAAGGTGTCTCCACTGACAGCAATGGAGATGTGGAGAGTAAAATCCAGCCTTCTTTTAAAAATGCAGGTGAGGCAGTCTCCAGTCTTTAAATATATAGATTTTCATAGGGCTTTATTTGTATAAAGGATTCTGATTTTCACTTACTGTGTCCTTGCTACACGTAAAATTATAATTGATATTGACTCTCTTGTTAGGACACCAACTCTAGTTGGAAGGACAAACTGTCAAACTAGTGGCCTGACTCGTACCATTGGTGCATATAGGACTGCACAGCAGAGCCAGTGACAATGGCAGCACTGTGAATCAATCCAGTGCTTTGGAGTGATGAGGGTGACCATGGGTACAGCTTTTACAGAAGCATATGGCCAAAATCCTTCCCTTGTTGCTTTATTACCTTCACATCAATATTTATTAATGCTGTCTTCAGGTGTCTTCTGCAAAATGTAAAAAGTTTGACTCTAAAAACAGACATTTCAGAAATACAAATGTACTAAAGTTTTCCAAAGAATGACCTCTATATTTTTCTTTAGACTGCATATTAGGTGACTGATGATATTTCAGTACTGGCAGCATTCCCTAGGTGTTTACAATGCTGATGTAATGGTATCCTTCAGTATTATTTTTTCCCAACCATTTCTCTATTTATAACCCAGGGTTGTCCTACATAGTAATCAGTGAGTAAGGGGTGGTCAGAGGTCCTTCATGAGCCCTAAATTTTGGACAGTTATGATCAGGTTCATTTAAGCAGGTACCTAATACAGTGCATTGTTTTAGCCTCCTACGTTTTCTTGATCTAGGTGTGCCTGCAGCTGTTTTGTCAAATTTCATAGCTTCTTTCATTGAAGAATGATACCCATGTGTCTAGGCAGGTTTTCTTTGAACCTTGAGTACGATGATGATAAGTTGCACCAGAGGCCTCTTTTAGTACTTGTCAGGTGTTCCCTGAAGTACCAGGTCCTGCTGATGGGGTCTCAGTCCCTATAGCTGCCTGATCTATGATCTATGTGCTCTGATCCTCTGGTGGGCTGGATGGAAGTCCAGCCTGGTGTAGTATGTGTGCTTTCATTCTGGTGATAAGTGAGGGAAGTAAAGTTACGGAAAGAGTTTTGTATTTGCCTGTTGGGTTTGGGGTTTTTCTTCAGGATAATTCTTCTGTATTTGTTTTGAAGAAGTATAAAGCTTGAAAAACAAAATGTAAATACAGTGAAGACCTGTGTGTCCATTTCCACGTATTTAATTTTTCATTTACCCTAGTTCATCTTAACTTCATGTCACGCTTTCTGTCTTTGAGAATATTGGTACTGGTCTGAACTGGCTTGCCATCCATTCACACCTCTCCTTTTTAAACTGGTGTCTTCAAAAGCATGGAGTTTCCTTTGATCCTGAGCTTTTGGTCTAGGGAAATATGCCTCAGCACAACATGCAGATTTATTGCCAGAGGCAATTCTTATAATTAGCACTCTCTTCAAGACTAAATATCTTGTCAGAGTATAGCTTTGTGGTATTGTACAGTTTTCTTTTAGCTTCCCACATAGTCTGCCTTTTGACTCAGGCACAGCTATCACAGAAGTAACCTGGTGGATATATGATGTTCATGACTTATAAACTGTATACAACTTCTCAACATGTGCAGAAAAGCAAAAGGAGAAATTATTAGCTTAAGTCCTGTTGAAACGGGGGAGAAATAAAATAAAAAAGAACAGTACTTTGTCAAGTAATAGAGTTTGAATATGCCTTCACTGAATATAAATCATGACCCAAAACAAGCAAATCATAGAACCACAGAATTTTAGGGGTTGGAATGGACCTTACAGATCATCTAGTCCTAACTTGCCCTGCCATGAGCTGGCCATACTTCTTTTGTTGCAGTCCAGGATTCGGTTGGTTTTCTGGGTTGCAAGCACACACTGCCAGCTCAACTACCATCATCCCCAAGTCTTTCTCCCTGTTGCTGGTCTCAATTACTTCCCCACTCAACCTGTAGCTGTGCCTGGGTTTGCCTTGCCACAGATCCAGGAGCTTGCACTTCATTTTGTTGAACTTCTTGAGCTTTGCATTGGCCCACCTTTCAAGCCTGTCAAGGTCCCTCTGGATGCCATCCCTTTCCTCCATCATGTCAACTGCCCCATACAGCTTGGTGTTGTCAGCAAACTTGCTGAGGGTGCACTCAACCCACTGTCCATGTTGCTGACAAAGATGTTGAACAGTATC
>NW_008676296.1:38508-45828 GCF_000695815.1 Acanthisitta chloris
ATCCACAAATTCTGTGGCCCCATCATAGAAGGCCTCCAAATTTGTCAGGCATGACTTGCCCTTGGTAAAGCCACATTGGTTATTACCAATCACCTCTTTGCTTTTCATCTGCCTAAGTATAGATTCCAGGAGAATCTGCTCCATGATCTTGCCAGGCACAGAGGTGAGGCTGACTGGTCTATAGTTTTCCAGTTCTTCCATTTTTCCCTTTCTGAAAATAGGGGTTATATTACCCTTTTTCCAGTCATGTAGAGTTCCTTACCTTGGAGATGTATCAGATGTGTAGCTTAAAAATTGTCCTTGTATTTCTCACAGTTACAGACATATATTACATATATTTTATGTCTCATTCTTGGCATTCCAAAGTCATTATGAGCAATGTTAGTTTTTGAGGAGGGTGATGAAAAACCTTTTAACTTTGGAATGGGTCTATTTGAAAAATGGTAGTGCTTGAGAGGATAGTCAGAAAGAAAACTTAGCTCAAAATAATCAGTGTAATTAGCCAGTCAGTTGGAAAATTACTAATCAGGAGTGAGCCCTGAAACTTATGAGAAAGCTGAAGCCTAATGCTTTTCTGAGGACTTCATGTATCAAACTCCTCTTCATTCCTGATTCATTGAAGAAAGTGGTCAAACCTTTGAGTGCCATGGAAAGTACTTGTTAGCACCTACAGAAAAAGTTTTCACTCTGCATCTGAGCTAGATGTCCCCTTAAAACCTCCGATGTGACAGATAGGGAAATTATTTATAGTCCTGACTTGAGTCTTCCTCAGAGATTGTACTTGGCTGCTGTAAAACATCTACTAAAATGATGCTTATGAACATGTTAATTAAATAAATGTTATCTCTATTCTCTCAATGATTCTACAGACAATTTACAGCAACCTGGCAAATTGCTGGAAGCATATTTGCAGGGAGAAAAGGAGGAAAGGGTAAATAGAAAATTCAAAATCCATTCAAAAGCTGTAAAAGTCCTTGGCTTGTCTCTGCTACAGTTAGCGAAATGTTAAGGGTTTACACTGGTGTATTAAATAGGGCTGGTTTGTAAACTTACTTTCATAAAGCTTCTTTGAGTAAGGTATGACCTCCTGATGTCCCTTCCAACCTGAATTATTCGACAATTCGATGAATATATATGTTATCTGTAAATGGTTGTAACACTTCAAAACCTTGATCTGGCTTTTGGGGCCTATTAGATGCCATGATTGTCAGCATTTTCCTTAGAAGAATTTCTTCCATTCATTAGTTTTTAAATTATTCATATTCCCTCAGAAGCTTCTCTTCTGGGACTTTATTTAAGACATAGAAGGGGTCAAAAGCAGGAGAAATCTGAATTCTGTTCTCATCTCTCTACGGTTCTTGTCTCTTCGGCCTATGCTTTTACAGAAATGAGCTGTGCTGACCCTGTATATCTGACATTTTGTAAAACAAGAAGAAAAAAAAAATCATTTTCCCATACAAGAGCAGCAAGAGAGTTAATTAGAATTTGCTTTGAGATTCTTGCACATAATATGTTATTTACTTTTTGCCTCTTATACTCTCCATAATATTATCATTCTGTCCTCAGGCTTAATTAGACTTTTTACCTCTCTTAATTACTGCTTTGATCTGGCTTTTAGTGAGTCTTCCTGAAGATGGAGCCAAATGATGTCATTGGAAAGATTCCAGTTGATTTCAGTCAATTTCAAGCTTTGCATGAACCCTAAGATGTTGACTGAAATGTAATAATCCATTCATGGATTTGTTAAGCAAAATACTTCAAATGCTTATAATGCCTCTATATATGTGTTATTTAGGTGATGACCTGAAAAAATCATGTCTGAGGTCCAGGGAACGGTCGAGTTTTCTGTGGAGCTACACAAATTCCATAATGTGGACCTCTTCCAGAGAGGGTGAGTTTATATTTCCATTAATTTGCACCTGAAAACAGAGGAGCAGCTTACAGAAAAGAGTTAAATTGCAAAACAGGTTCTTTTCTGCCAAATGAAGTTATGTTTCATGCAATCTCCAGGGTAGGAAAGGATGTCATTGGGCTTTCATTGCTGTCAAGGAAGATCAATGCACATTAGTTTCACTATAAACTCAACCTGACTGACTTGATTTTGTAATACAATGTTAAAATGCTCCAAATTATTTTAAGCATCTGTTCAGATATAAGTACAATATCTGCTTTAAATTCTTCTGGGCTAGTTTTGAGTCTCTGTGGTAAATGATAGATGCATTGAGTTATAATGAAAATATATTCATTTTAAGGTAATAAATTTAATTAATATGTTTTTTTAAATGAAATTTAGTTGTATCTCACCATTTCAGAAGGGAAAATGAATGCTCATGTTCGTTTTAAACCTCTGGTTCTGGTGGTCACATTGTTTTTTTCACATCCCTGTAAGTTAGAAGAACATATATAACGAGTCTACTTAAATTTTCACATCTATTATTTTTGCACCATTCTCCCCTTTATAATAAATTTATCCAGACAGTGGAGAATCCTGACCAAATGTGTGTTGTCACTTTGCTTTCATATTGGAACCCACAGATGTTTTGTAGTGAAGATAAATTAAAATTAAGATTAAGAAACACCTCTTGAGGAGACCAGGACACTCAGGTCAGAAGAATACACTTCATGGACAAACTGTGGGTCTAGTGGAATATTATTTGCTTTCACTTATGACTATTGATGTAACATTAGGTATTCTCTTTCAATTAGCTTGGCACAGGGGTTGTTCATAGCTAGTTTGTCTATCTTGAACAACATTTCCTGCAAGAAAACCAGGGAATTGTTTCAGGTATTGGGATGGATTAGTTAGAGCTTCTTCCGTCTGTATACAGGCAATTTGTTACTTGCTTTTACTTTGATGGACTATGTGGAAAAGGTGCTAGGAATTTGAATGAAGGAAACACAGCTCTATTTTGTTTCAACAGCTGCTGTCTGTGATTCTGTTGCTGTCTCCCTAACTTTATGTTAGAAAGCATTCTGACTATGTTAAGCACTCGTGTCATATAGGAAAACAAAATCCTCTGTGCTTGAGGTGTTTGGTTTATTCGAGTTATAAAAAAAAGTCTCCTGTGTAGTCTGGTCCTTATGATCACAGAAGACAGTCCTAGCCAAAAATATTTTTTCTTGACTTATAGTGATAAGGGTAATGTCTTTGATCTTTGTCTCAATTGAAAATCCACACCCATCTGTGGGTTCAGTGATTTTTTTGGACTTAGGCAGTAGGATGTTCAGAGGTTGGCCAGGAGTCATCCCACATCTTATGTTACTGTGTGATGAGCTGCCTGTTTCTTGTCATATAGGTCTGCTTTGGCATTCAATAATTTCAGTAAAATGCTTTCTTTGGCTTTGACAGTCAGATCAAATCTCTGGTGTGGGGGTAAGCCTAGCACAAAGACAGATAATATATTCAGCTGTCACACTAATGAGTTCCTAATTACCTTTGCTTTTTTCCCCCACTGGTACTTACCTTGCTTTACTGATTAATATTCTGAACACATGGTACTATAGGTTAAACTGCATTCATTTGTTTATAGTAATTTTTCTTTCTATGTATCCTGGATAATATTACATTTGCTTTTCTTCCATAGTTTTAACCTTTTCATTTCCAGCAAAATTCTTGTGTCTCATATTTCCTGCTCACCATCCTCTGGCTGGCTTCATCTGTTTAGCAGCCCCTTTCACTGTAGCATGAAATGTGAAGAAAAAGAGTAGGTGAGCCTGCCAAATTTCATTTAAACTTGGGCACACTCTTTATTTTTACCCCTCTTGCCACTGGTGGTATTCACTATAGACACCTGGGATATCTAGGATTGACATGGTCTCTGCAGATGAGAGGGGGGTAGAAATAATAATGACATGCATTTTCTATTTAACTAGCATTTTTCTTCTTTGAGTGCCTTGAAAATTAAGTCAATATCATTCTGTTCTGCTGAAGGTCAGGAAGGTGATTTATGAAGAGCTGTCCATCAGAATAGCAGCAAAATTGAAATTAATCTTAATTTCTCTGGGAACCCAACATGCTGTGCTTTTTAACCTCAAAAGCAGGAACAACAACGAAGAGTATTAATAATAATTGATATCACCTACTTTTCCTCTTAATATTGTGGTACAAAAGCAAGATAAAAAATCATGATATAAAACCTGATCATGTACTTCCACAAATACAGAATAGCCCTGCTACTGTATGCCTAATTGACATAAGGTTGAAGTTCCTGGGCTGGAACTGTGTAACTATGCAGAAATAAGAATCCTTAGTCTTGGCTAACTGTCCTTAGAAAGACACTGACTTTTGGGAGAGTGTCATTGTGCCTTCTGGTAGAAGAGCACTCCATTCAGATAAAGGAATGAATAAATCAACAAGCTTTAGTTAGAAAATCCTGAGAGAATCAGCCCTTCTTGGAGCTGTTAGGTGATAGTTAATAATCAAACTTGATTAAAGACATGATCTGCTGGCTGTAAACCACAGAGTCAAAGTACTTTAAAATGTTAGGCCTCCAGTAATGGTCCTGTTCTATTTTTGACTGCACTGGATGCTATTTTGGATTCTGTATGCATCCACAGCCAGTTGCCACCTCTCCCTTCTCATGAGAAATGTAAGCTCCTTAATCTATCTGAATTACACCTTGTAATATTTGAATCATGTTTCTTTACCTGCATGAATGGTTATTATTGAAAAGAGACTGATACAAAAGTCAGGATTTTTTTGGCAAATATTTGTCATGATTATGTATTTCAGGCACATATATAACAGGAACAGTCAGTAAATTATGTGTTACAGGTAGTTTACTTTGGTCACTTACTGTTAAATTTATCTTCTTCTGGAGCACAAAAAACCCAGTGTCAGTATTTATAGACATCAAGGTTAAATGCTGTAGGTGCTGCTATAGGGGAAGAAAACATTTGCTTTGGTCAAACCAAAGGATTTTCAGTGTAGTTTGATGCCAAAGTTCTAAAGGTTGAGTAATAAGTAATGCAATTTCTGGAAGGAAAAACATTTCTGAGTTTTCCGTCCTTAATTCTTTCCATCATGTGCTGCTTAATAACTGGTGACATTTTCTCTAGTGAAATTAGCTAACTGATTCTGATTTTCCTTAATAGAGTAGGAAATAAAATTATCCCTGACTGCCAGAGATCAATTAATTGATTTGTCTGGTTCTGTCAGAAGCAATCCTTCTGCACCTTTTTTTCTTAAAGCTTTTCAAAATCTATTTGACTGAGGAAAAAAATGAACCCCACAACAACTGTGTTCACAGGGTAAGTAATATTTGGAGTCTGTGAAGAAATAGAGGACACAGGGAAGGTGAAATAGCAACTGACTAATGCTAGGATTCTGGCAATGATGTATTATAAAACTAGGATCAAGGTAAGTCATTAGTTACCAATCACAGGATTGAATCAATTGCTTATCAGTCTTTTCAATCCTCAAATTCCAGGCTGCAATTTGTAATTGTCTGACACTCACACTGGTGTAAGGGTGTGTGTGTGATGGGTGGTGGTGATTAAAAATAAGTGGAAAACTTAAGTCCAGTTTCTTCTAAATGGTATTCAACATTGCCCTGGGGAAAAGATCAGTGGTTTCAGACTTTACAAAACCCTACAAGGATTAGGCCAAGAATCAATAGCATTCAGAGCTGCTGGAAACCAGATCCTCTGCCTTAACAGACTAAGCTTTTATGTGGCAAAACATTGCTGTTAACTACCAGATGGACAACAGGGCTCGTGTACTTAGCCATGCAGTCATTCCTTCAGAGACAAAATGCAGCAGCTCCTTCTCTCATCAAACTGAGTTTCAGCAATCCACCAGTGCTTTCCTTGTCAGATGGATACCTGAAAAATACACATTGTATTCAGAGGTTCAGACCTTATTTTCCAGAGTCTTTGAGATATAGTGTCAGAATATATTTTAAAAAATCATTTGAAAGTCTAGGACAGAGGTAAATCTTGTTACTTTGTTCATTGATATATGCATTTCTTTAGACTTCTCACCTGTAATGAAATACAAATCACTTTTGGACTGTAAATCTATGTCATTTTGAAAATACTTACATAGTTCATTTGTGATTCATGAATTCTCTTTAATATAAATGAAGTTAAAAAAAAGGGGGAGGAAGTAAAAGGAAGAAGGCTAATAAGCATGCTGAAGTGTTGCCTTTCTGGAATAATAAGTGCTGTCCCTTAGAACAGATATATTGACAAAACTAAAATTTTTCTCGGCATGAAGAGGTATTATTTCTGTGACTCCTGAACAGACCTTCACTTTAAGGCAGCATCAGATACCTTCCTCAAAAAAACCCACATAGGATCAATAAAAACTCTCAGGGGCAAGAAGGCAGTAACTCTGTGTGGTCAAGCAGTGATAGTTGAGGACCTGCTGCACTGAACTGACAAAATGTAGTTTACACAAACCTGTACTCATGAATTGAACTGGCAAGATTGAAAGTAGTTTACACAAACCTGTACTCATGAAAGTAGCTGAGGTGCAGATGTGCAGGAAGCTAAATGTCAGTGTCCTGAAGGGTAGCAAATGACCAACTTCAGGAGAAACATGTATGATGAGGTATTATCAGGACAGCTAGTGATGACAGTTTTCTCATTTGGTTAATTAGTGTAGCCATCTTTAACTTTCAGGCACCCTGTGCCTATTGAAGAGAGGTAGGATCTCCTATGACTGTGATAGGGGAAAACATTTAAACTAAATAAAGTGGAGCCTAAGATAAGACTGTTCTGCAGGTGAAGAGCAGCATCTCAACAAACTCCATTGACTGGTAATTGATTAGTCAGTGGGAAGTAGGGTACTCTTTTATCTGGAAATTATCTTTCTCCTTAAAATAATCAATACCCTGACAATGTTAACTACTCTAAAAACATTAGATAACTGTTTTGTGTCACATTGTCACTTATAGAGAGCTGAGCTAAAGGCCAACTCTGGCTCAGCTAATAAGTTGGCTAACCAAGGCAATGTTACAGAACTAGTACCATCTAAATTCAGGAAAAAAGGGCCAGTATTCAAGACCTTGAGATGTTTCACATGTCAGTTTGTGATTTTTTTCACATACAGTTCCCAGCAATCATTAATATGGAGTTGAATCCAGGCATGTGCAGTGTCAGAGGGAAAATTCTGGACAACATGGTTGTTTAAAACAAACACATGTTGGAGAGCCCAGAAATGTTATTTTGAGAGCTTATGTTAATTTGAGAGCTTATGAGAAATCCAAATGTTGTCTTACCACTTCCCAAACCATATGGGATAGCTTCACCACTTGTTCTGCTCCCATTTGGTGCCCATGTAGCACAACATGAACTGGCTGAGTCATATGTTGAGAA